>NC_142492.1:5127949-5283496 GCF_965113065.1 Corylus avellana | reverse complement strand
ACTACATAATGAAAATAAAAGGTGGAAGAGAAGAAAAACCAAAACTCCTCTTGATCTAGCCTTTAGTTCCTTTCCAGAGCTTGTGCCTCTTTCTCCACACTTATTCCTAAAAGCTAAGAGGTCTATTTATAGGCTTTAGAAGTCCTTGACACACTAGTAAACCTAGAAAATTCGTAGGGTTTTAATCTTATTACAAGTGGGACTTGGAAAACCCTAATATAGAAAGAATAGCATTCTGGCCGCCTCAGATGTGTCACTTGCGCACGGGTGTGCTCAATCGCAGCCTATGTGTGCTTGATCGCAGTCCTACGATCGATCCTATGTGTGCGGCGCTTGTCTGGTCCTTCTGCTTGAAGTGCGCTCAATCGCACTACCAGAGACTTTAGCTTTTCCCAAATTTGCTCTTTCTGCTCAACACTTCCGGGTTTTCTTCCTTTTCTTCCAAAGACCTACAAAGACACAAAAAATACAAAAAATGAATAAAATGACATAAACTAACAACACTATGGAGTTAACACATATAAGTTTAAGGGCTAAAATATGAATATTTTGGCACTTAACAACCCAAGACATAGAAACATATACATCAGACTCTCATGTCATACCCCACATACTATGTGCTAATGTGCTTGTGTCAGATCAGATCAAATTGGTGAATTCTCAAATGCCTAAAGTAAGTAACCAAACTTAAAAACTCTATCATCAGATCATGTATTCAAAATTTTAAGCTCACCAATGAAAATCAAATCACAATTTTTTTTTTTTCAAATCAACCAAAGTTTTCAGACAAACATGAACATGCATTTTTTCAAAAATGGGACAAAGTGTGTGTAAATGTCTCCTATACCCCCAAACTTAAATTACATATTGTCCTCAATGTGTATATACAAAGGAAAAATCATATTAGGGAGATGAGAAAACTTAGCTAAAATATGTATGGCTTACAGCATACCCCCAAACTTGTCCCTAAAAAACAAACTAGAAAAAAAAAAAAACAAAGGAAAATAAAACTAAAAATAAAAAGAATAGAAGCTTTAAAAATAAAATAAAAAAATTAAAAAAAAAAAACAGAATTCTTTAAAGGATATAGATTTTTAGTGCATGCAGTGGCCTTAGCACCACTGATTTGAGCAGATGCGCTTGAGGTCCTGGACTGCTCTGGCGCTTTTGGCAGTAGCTTCAAGTGCTACTGTGTTGGGGAGATGCACTTGAGTTCTACTGGATGTAGATCAAGTGCTCTTGGTACGGTAGCATATTGGACAGACTGGAGTGCCAAATCTTCATCACTAGGTACAAAGTTCATTTCAATGTATGGCTTCACTTTATATCCATTCACCTTGAATGTCTGATTTTTCTCTGGGCTATGGACCTCCAAAGCTCCATGAGGGAATAATTTGGTGAAAACACAAGGACCAAACCATCTAGACTTGAGCTTACCAGGGAAGAGTCTTAATTTCGAATTATAGATCAACACCTTCTGTCCCACATGAAACTCTTTCCTGACAAGCTGCTTATCGTGATATGCCTTGGTTCTTTCCTTATATAGCTTGGCATTCTCATATCATCACGCCTCAACTCCTCAAGTTCATTCAGCTGCAACTTCCTCTTATTACCAACTTGTTTCATATTAAAGTTGAATTTCTTGATGGTCCAGTAGGCTCTATGCTCCAACTCCACTGGTAGGTGACACACCTTCCCAAAGACCAACCTATATGGGAACATGCCAATAGGAGTTTTGTCTGCAGTCCTATAGGCCCACAATGCATCATTCAAATGCAGAGACCAATCATTCCTGCTGGTATTCACTATCCTTTCTAGGATGCTTTTGATCTCTTTGTTGCTTATCTCCACTTGACCACCGGTTTGAGGATGATATGGAGTGCCAACCTTATGTGTCATCCCATATTTCTTTATCAAAAAAGCAAAAGGCTAGTTATTGAAATAGCTGCCTTCATCATTTATTATTGCCCTTGGAGTCCCAAACCTAGTAAATATGTTATCCTGCAAGAACTTCACAACAACTTTGTGATCATTAGTTTTTGAGGAGACAACCTCGACCCATTTAGACACATAATCCACACTCACAAGAATATATAAATAACTAAATGAGTTAGGAAATGGACACATGAAGTCAATACCCCACACATCAAAGAGTTCTACCACTTGAATGTTTTGCAATGACATCTGATTTTTGGATGAAATGTTACCTGCCCTCTGGCATATATCACAAGAACTACAAAACCAAAGTGCCCTCCACAGGCAAGTTGATGGCAATGCTATAATATGCTCATGTGTTCCTCCTCTAGAATGCACCTGCGGATGATTTGGTCAGGGCAGAATTTAAAAAGATAAGGGTCATCCCAATGGTAATGTCTAGACATAGACATCAATTGCTTCCTTTTCTGACTAGACATACATGGAGGAAAAACTTTAGCACTTATTTAATTAACAATATCTGCATACCACGAGAGTTGGGCATCTATTGTAAATAACTGCTCATCTAGAAAGTTTTCACTCAAGGGAAGCTCGTTTCCTTCTTCATCATGAAGTAACCTGGATAGGTGATTTGCAACCACATTCTCATTGCCCTTTTTGTCCCGAATCTCAAGATCAAATTCTTGTAATAATAATACCCATCTGATTAATCTAGGCTTTGCATCTTTCTTAGCAAACAAATATCTCAAAGCAGCATGGTCAGTGAATACAATAACTTTAGAACCAATAAAGTATGACCTAAATTTCTCCAAAGCAAACATGACAGCTAAAAATTCTTTCTCAGAAGTAGAATAATTTAGCTAAGCATCATTTAAAGTTCTAGAGGCATAATATATAGCATGAGGTACCTTGTTGACTCTTTGACCTAAAACAGCTCCCAAGGCAAGGTCACTGGCATCATACATGAGCTTTAATGGAAGGCTCCAATCAAGTGCCATCATTATTGGTGTAGATGTGAGCAACTTTTTCAATATGTTGAAAGCATCCATGCATTCATCAATCCATACAAACTTGACATCCTTGGCCAGTAGTGCACAGAGAGGTCTAGAGATCTTTGAGAAATCCTTGATGAATCTTCTATAGAACCCGGCACGTCCTAGAAAACTCCTTACACCCTTGGCCGTCATAGGATGAGGGAGTTTGGAGATGATGTCAATTTTGGCTTTATCCACCTCAATGCCCTTGCTGGAAATGACATGACCCAGCACAATGCCTTGTTGTACCATGAAGTGGCACTTTTCCCAATTAAGCACTAATTGCATTCTTCACACCTTTTGAGAACAATCTGTAGATGATTGAGGCATTCATCAAAGTTAGATCCAAAATCATCCATAAATACCTCAATAAATTTCTTCACCATGTCCAAGAAAATGCTCATCATTCATCTTTGAAAGGTGGTTGGTGCATTGCATAATCCAAACGACATCCTTCTGTAAGCAAGTGTGCCAAAGGGACATGTGAAGGTGGTCTTTTCTTGATCCTTTAGTGCTATTGCAATTTGGTTGTAGCCACTATACCCATCTAGGAAGCAGTAATATCTATGGCCGGCTAACCTTTCTAGCATCTGATCAATGAAGGGCAGAGGAATGATCTTTTCGGGTCACCTTGTTTAGCTTTAGGTAGTCAATACATACCCTCCACCCGGTGGTAATTCTTGTAGGTACCAGCTCATCTTCTTCGTTTCTCACCACTGTGATCCCAATTTTTTTCGGCACTACTTGAACCGAACTTACCCATTTGCTGTCTGAGATGGGATAGATAATGCCACCATCAAACAATTTTAAAAGCTCAGCCTTGACTACATCCTTCATGTGTGGGTTAAGTCTTCTTTGTACGTCCCTAGTTGGCTTTGCTTCATCCTCAAGGAAAATTTGATGAATGCATTTGGTCGGACTTATGCCTTTGATGTCGGCAATAGTCCATCCTAATGCGGTTTTATGCTCTCTAAGGACTCTCAATAGCTTCTCCTCTTCCCCCAAACTTAAGTTTGCAGCAACTATCACATGTAGTGTCTGGTCCTGTCCCAAGTAAGCATATGTCAGATTTTCTGGTAATTGCTTCAGTTCCAATTCTGGTGCCTTGAGAGTAGAAGAGACAAGAGTAGTATTAGTTGGCATAAGAGTTTCAAAGGGAAGGGTGTACTTACTTGGATGTTGCGGAGAGGTCTCAAGGAGTTGCACGGCTTCAATGATGTCATCAATAACATCTTCAAAATCTGGCTCAATGTCTTGTCTTGTGAGACTGTGGGTGAGGGTGGCTTCTGTTGTGCAAATTTATTTAACTCGCAAGTGCACGAATCGATTGTAGTTTAATGGATTGCAAGTGCGAGGTCGATCCCACAGAGAATTGTATTCTTAAAAAAGCAATTTATATCTAAACTAGTTAAATCCTAATCTACTTCCAAAAGGTTTTTGATTTTGAATTTGGTTTTGAAATTAAAAGACAAACATAAACTAATTAGGCAAATAAAAGACAAACATAAACTAATTAAAATAAACTAAGAGATAAAAGACTAAGGTTTGAGAATTCACACTCATCGAATCATAACAACATACTTCCATGTTTATCAATATTCATCTAAAGTTCTCAAAATTAAAATCTTAGATATGTTTTACTATGCTTCAACAGTTAATCAAAATCATCCCATGTATCAATTCATTGCACAAATCACAAAAGGAATCCAATATCAATTAAATCATCAGATGTATTCGTAAATCACAAACGATATCCAATCTTAATTGAAACACCAAATCTATCCGTAGAATACATCACAAGGAATATCCAATTATTTAGGCAAATAAAATCAAGTAATCAATTATGTGAAATTATCTTAAATCATCAAGCGTATCCTTGAATCACAAAAGATATCTAAGAATCACTCCACACATTGAAAAGAAGTAAAACAATTGAAATATTAAACCCAATAAAATCAGATAAATAAAGACTTACATGAAAGTATTGATGTTCTTCATCGGTGAGGCTTCATCTCCAACCTTAGTTGGAAATTTAGCTCCACAAAAAAATAAAACCTAAATCTAAAGAAAACCTAAACTAAACAAAAAAAAAAAAACTGTAGAATTTTGCTCTCTGGAATTTTCTATTTTGTTGAATGCAAAGAGGTCTATTTATAGGCTTAGGGAAGTCCTAGAAGCCCAATTAAACCTAGATAATTCGCAGGTCTGTCTCCACGTCCAAATAGAAGTCTAAAATCGGAATAGGATTCATCTAGATTTGTGTCCTTTAATTGCGGGGCGATTTTGGCATAGTAACTGTCCGAATTAGGAAAATCTAGGTCTTCTCAAAGTGTGCTTTCTTCCAAACTTTGCATTTTTTCCTTTAAAGCTGTAGTTTTTCTTCAATGACCTATAAAATACTAAAAACACAAAACATTAAATAATGACACAGCTAAATGATTAACTAATGTAAATAAAGGGGTCCAAATATGCAATATTTGACACTTATCAAACACCCCAAAAATAACATTTTGCTAGTCCCTTAGCAAAACAAAATGAAAAAATAAAATGAAAGCAAGAAACAAAAATCCTCTATCGTGGGAAAGAAGATTGCATTTAGCATATGCAACAAGCCTTTTAAACCCATAGGCATCCCTAGTGGACGAGTGAAGTCTCGTGAGGGCTTAATAGGAATGATACCCACAAATATTGTAGCACCTATGTTGTTAACAAGAAAGAATTTTCACATAAACCATGGTTCTTATTCATAAGCAAGCTTAAAAAGACAAACACCTTCATCACACTAGTCAATAGGAAATCTAAAATCAATTCACACATAAATGGACAATTGAGACCTCGTATGTTTTGAAAAGTGTAAAGTGTAATTAGCATACAATCATGAAGCTTTCAGTTTAAACTCAAGACAAGTTCTATAAAATTTGTAAAAATCTCTATCAAATGAAACAACCAAGGCAAGATATGCATGCTTTTTTTTTTTTTTAGGCTCTGCAATGTCTAACTCCCTTAAGCTTTCTTATTGACCCATGTAATAAGTGTTAGGCCAATGACTCCCAAGCCAGGTGTCTTTAGGGCACTAGATGTAGAACATCCCTAAGGGCTTATTAACTTAAGTCAAAAAAGTTGCGAAGTCAGATTAGCCATATCATAAATCAACACTGAACTTCACACCTTTTGACGCGAACACTCAATGGTCAATGAGGTAAGATGTCCAGTTACTCAGCGGAAAATTCAACATGATCTTTCTTTTCTTTTTCCTTTTTTTTTTAATTTTTTTTTTATATCTTGCAAGCCAATGGTTATTCATCAATAGGTCATCCAACAAATCTCAAAGAGAACAAGCCTAAGCTCAAACATTATACCTCACAGCAAACATGCAAATGTGCTTATAAAAATTTATTTCAAAACAAGTGAAATCTCTTTTACCAAAAAATAAGTCAAAAGACTCAGACTCCTAATGACATAATGATGTGTTCAACCCTTTAAGCAAGCTAATGAAATGCAAATCACAGTTACAGTTTAACTCAAACTTGACAACAACATAGGACAATTTTTTTTTTTTTTTCAAAATTTTTTAACACAAAATGACAAATAAAAATAAACAAATAAGAACAAAAATAAACAGACAAAGTGTTTTCCATACCCCCAAACTTGAATTACACATTGCCCTCAGTGTGTAGTATAGTAATACATTACCGGAAGTAAGGAACTCTTAGTGTGAACAAGGTTAGGGCGCCCCCCAAACTTAAACACCAAAACACCTGTCAACAAAACTAACAACAATATTTTTTTTTATAGAAACAAACATCAAAAGATCAATTGCTGTTAGAAACAAAAACAAATTAAATTAAATGCATAATAATGAAAAAGGAAAGAAAGAATTTGTGGAGTGAAGTGTAGAAAATAAATTGGAGGAGAAAACTTTACAGCGCTTCCCCCTATCATGCGGATGTCCAACAAATCCCTTCCACCCCTTCTTCTTCAAAACTTCATACCCCTCTAGAAGGATATTTCACCATCTTATGTAGAATTGCTTGCTTCGAAGGATCTTTTTAGGAAAGTGGTTCCTAGATTTGTGTGCTTGTGTGCACAAGTCCTTGAGTATCTTGACATAAGATGGCTCTTTGAGACATTCAGGTGATGAAGCTTTGGGTTCTTGATGTGTCTCAAGAGGGACAGTGATGCAGGCATGAGCTTCAGTACTCACTTCCATGTCACTGGGCATATCAGGATTTGTTGGGGGCTCACTATTCTCATGGTGTTCAACTTGCTCAGGGTGCTCAACTTAATCCTCTTTCTCTTCCTCCTCTTTGTTATCCACAATTTCCTCACTCTCAAGTGTGATGGTGACTTGGGCATGCTCATGATAAGAATTTTCGGAATCATCCTCATCAATCATGCAGTGCCTTTCAGCCATCAATTGACTTTGAAGCTTTTCTTCCTCTATTCTGTTGAAGTCAGCAACTAGATGACCGATCTATCCTTCTATCTTGGTCATGGCCTGCTTAAGTTCTTGTATGTCTCTGCCATTAGCCATGTTGGAATTCCTCAGCTCTTGTACAACTTGATTGGTAAAGCCTTTTAGCTCTTGTATAGCTTGGGAGTTGGAATTCTTGAGCTCTTGTATAGCTTGGGAGTTGGACTGGTCGACTTTTTCTACTAATGTTTTCATCATGTATTCCAATGATGATTGTGGTGCAGGCTGTGGCATTTGAGTCATGGATTGATCCGCAGGTTGTTGAGCTTGGTGATCGAACTGTAGATATTCTGAATGGTGCAATTCATCAAATTGGTGAGCATAATTTCTTGTAGCTTGAGCTGATCCTGAGAAATCAGATTAGTTGCTCCAGTCTGGGTTATAAAAATTGAAATTTGAATCAAACCTCAGACCGGAGAAACTGGTGTTCATTTGTTCATATGAAAAGTTAGATCTAGCTGCTCTGATTTGGTCTAATTTGTCCCATAAGTCGTTGAGCTCAGCTCGTAGATCTGGACAATTGTTTTCCTCATGATAAGGATTGAAACAATATGAACATGGTTTATGTGGGTAAAAATTTTGAGGGTAGTTGGTAGGAGCTGGTGTCCTACAACTAGGAGAAGCATGTTGTACAGAAAAATTATTAAAATTATTAAACTAAAAATCCATACTTCACCCTCACTCTATTAGCATGCAAATTTCCCACATAACAATAACCATTTTATATATATATATATATATATATATATATATATATATATATATTTTATTAAAAAAAATGACTAACACAATTAAAAAAATAAATAAAAACTAAACGTAAAAACTCACAGAAAAGGACCAAAATAAATTTTTGGCTTAAATCTACGGAACTGCTGCCTTTGCTGCGAGTGCACTCGAGCGTACTACAGTTGCGCTCGATCGCACTTGCATTGTGTATGAGTGAAGATGCGGCAGTTGATGAGCGTAGGTGCGCTTGACTTGCTGTCTTGGCTCCGAGTGCACTCGATCGTAGCAGGGCTGCGATCGATTGCACTAGCAGGGGCGTACGGAAGGTGCTGCGGCAAAGCTGTAAAACAAGCCAAAAATAAAAAACAAAAAACAAAAAACAAACAAAAGAAAAATCTTTTTTATTTTTTATTTTTTATTATTAATAGGAATAAAACAAAACAAATTGCAGAAAAAATAAAATCCAAATTATAACTAGTAGAAGAATAAAACTAATTCAGAATTAAATTAGTTTCAAAAATTAAACAACTCCCCGGCAACTGCGCCAAAAACTTGTTGTGCAAATTAATTTAACTCGCAAGTGCACGAATCGATTGTAGTTTAATGGATTGCAAGTGCGAGGTCGATCCCACAGAGAATTGTATTCTTAAAAGAGCAGTTTATATCTAAACTAATTAAATCCTAATCTAGTTCCAAAAGGTTTTTGATTTTGAATTTGGTTTTGAAATTAAAAGACAAACATAAACTAATTAAAATAAACTATGAGACAAAAGACTAAGGTTTGAGAATTCACACTCATCAAATCATAACAACATACTTCCATGTTTATCAATATTAATCTAAAGTTCTCACAATTAAAATCTTATATATGTTTTACTATGCTTCAATAGTTAATCAAAATCATCCCATGTATCAATTCATTGCACAAATCACAAATGGAATCCAATATCAATTAAATCATCAGATGTATCCGTAAATCACAAAAGATATCCAATCTTAATTGAAACACCAAATGTATCCGTAGAATAAATCACAAGGAATATCCAATTATTTAGGCAAATAAAATCAACCAATCAATTATGTGAAATTATCTTAAATCATCAAGCGTATCCTTGAATCACAAAAGATATCAAAGAATCACTCCACACATTGAAAAGAAGTAAAACAATTGAAATCTTAAACCCAATAAAATCAGATAAATAAAGACTTACATGAAAGTATTGATGTTCTTCATCGGTGGGGCTTCATCCCCAACCTTAGTTGGGAATTTAGCTCCACAAAAAAATAAAACCTAAATCTAAAGAAAACCTAAACTAAAAAGAGAAAAACTGTAGAATTTTGCTCTCTGGAATTCTCTATTTTGTTGAATGCAAAGAGGTCTATTTATAGGCTTAGGGAAGTCTTAGAAGCCCAATTAAACCTAGATAATTCGCAGGTCTCCCCATCCAAATTGAAGTCTAAAATCGGAATAGGATTCGTCCAGATTTGTGTCCTTTAATTGCGGGGCAATTTTGGCATAGTAATTGTCCGAATTAGGAAAATCCTATTTCACAATGAATTGTATTATTTTGAATTATCTTTCCAATGCCACTTAAATCATTTCAATCCAATATTTTATCGGAAAGTTATGGTCAAAATACTAAGACATGTGCAGAATATGAATTTGAATCCAATCCGAAATTTTATCCAATCTGAACTTTAATCCTATCTGATCTTTAATCCAATTTAACATTTTTTTGGATTTGGTTAAACTTAACCACATCATCTAGGTCTTCTCAAAGTATGCTTTCTTCCAAACTTTGCATTTTTTCCTTTAAAGCTGTAGTTTTTCTTCAATGGCCAACAAAATACTAAAAACACAAAACTAACACAAAACATTAAATAATGACATTGCTAAAGAATTAACTAATGTTAATAAAGGGGTCCAAATATGCAATATTTGGCACTTATCAGCCTATGGATCAATATGGTATACCTGAAAAACTCTTTCAACAGCACCTTGAATTATACAGACATTAAAGCATTCCAGATTATCTTGGGGTAATTTCAATGCATCAAACATTTTGAATTCTATCTTCTCCCCATTTTCCTTCATACTCACAGTACCATTTTTCACACAAATTTTAGTATCAGCAATTGATCTACCTTTACCAAGGCACAAGAGATTCTTCCATATCTAATACAATGAAATCAACATGTAAAATAAATTGATCTACCTTTACCAAGACATCCCGCAGTATACCTCTCAGTCTTTTAATGCTTCTGTCTGCCAATTATAAGGTGATTGAGGTTGGTTGAAGCTCCCCCAAACTCAGTCTCTCATACACAGTGTATGGCATCAGATTGACACCCGCTCCTAGATCCAGTAATGCACGCTCAAAAAGCTGGTCACCTATCCTACAAGGAATAGTAAAACTACCTGGATCTTTAAGCTTTGGTGGAACTTTCTTAACAACACCGAACTTACCTCTTCTGCTAAAGCCACTGCTTCATGATCTTGAAACTTTCTTTTATGAGTACAACAATCCTTTAAAAATTTAGCATAAGAGGAAATTTGTTGAATTGCATCTAATAAAGGTATGTTAATTTCTACTTTTCTCAAAGTCTCAAAAATATCAAGAAGTTGCTTTTCTTTCCTTGGCTTTACTAACCTCTAAGGGAAGGGTTGTGCATTCACCTTCTCCATTTCACTTACCTTGGATGTTGTGGCTTCAGCTGGAGATACTTGTGCTGTCTCATCAGTTCCTATGATCTTACCTTTTTTGAGAGTTGTTACAGCTTTGAGTTGCTCTAAACCTCTTGGATCGGGAATTGTTTGGGATGAAAATTCACCCTTCTTTGTTTTTCTCAGCTCCTAGGCCATTTTCCCCATTTGTGCTTCCTGTTTTTGAATAGCTTGACTGGTCTGTGCATTGGCTTGTTGTCGCGCAATCACAAATTGTTGTTGTGCAATCACAAATTGGAGTATAATACTTTCCTGTTTTTGAATAGCTTGACTGGTCTGTGCATTGAGAATCACACATATGATTTGGTGGGACTGCCTAAGGGCAAGAGAGCACTAAAGAATAAATTGGTGTTCAGATGCAAGATTGAACCAAACATATCACAGCCAAGGTACACTGAACAACTAGTTGTAAGGGGTTCGGTCAAAAGAAAGGCATTGATTTTGATGAAATTTTCTCACCCGTGGTAAAGATGTCTTCTATCAGAGTTGTTTTGAGTTTGGTTGCCAAAATGAATTTGGAAATCGAACAACTTGATGTGAAGACTGCTTTCTTTCAAGGTGACTTGGAGGAGGAAATTTATATGGAGCAACCAGAGGGGTTCACAGCTAAAGGTGAAGAACATTTAGTGTGTCAGTTGAAAAAGAGCTTGTAGGGACTCAAGCAGGCACTGAGACAGTGGTATAAGAAGTTTGATTCCTTTATGGTTGATCATGGGTATGACAGAACTACAGCAGATCATTGTGTATTTGTGAAGAAATTCTCTGATGGTGAATTTATTATTCTCTTGCTATATGTGGACGACATGTTGATTGTTTGTAATGACACTAGTAAAATTGACAGACAGAAGAAAGAGTTGAGTAAGTCCTTTAATATGAAGGACTTGGGACCCGCAAAGCAGATCCTTGGTATGAAGATCTCTCGTGATAGGATGAAAAGAAAATTGTGGCTATCGCAAGAGAGTTATATCGAGAAGGTATTGGACAGGTTCAACATGAGCAAGGCAAAACCGGTGAGCTCTACACTTGCAGGTCATTTGAAGTTGAGTTCAAAGCAAAGTCCTACAAGTGAGAAAGAAAAAGATGAAATGAAGAAAGTGCCTTGCACATCAGCCGTTGGTAGCTTAATGTATGCCATGGTTTGTACGAGACCTGATATCGCTCATGCTGTTGGAGTTGTCAGTCGGTTCATTTCTAATCCTAGCAAAGAACATTGGGCAAATGTGAAATAGATTCTCAGGTATCTTAAAGGTACTTTGAGAGTATGTTTGTGCTTCGGCAATAGTCAACAGGTGCTTGATGGGTTTATAGACGCAGATATGGCTGGGGATATTGATTATAAAAAATCTACTTCAGGGTACCTGATTACTTATTCAGGGGGAGCAGTGTCATGGCAATCCAGATTGCAGCAGTGTGTTACTTTGTCTACCACAAAGGCAGAGTACATTGCTATCACTGAAGCGGCCAAAGAATTGTTATGGATGAAAAAGTTCTTACAAGAACTAGGTCTACAGCAAGAGAGGAATGTGCTTTACTATGACAGTCAGAGTGCCATCCATCTCAGTAAGAATTCAACTTTTCATTCAAGATAGAAACATATCGATGTTAAGTGTCATTGGATTCGTGATACACTGGGGGATAAGCTATTACAGATTGAGAAAATCCTTACTCATGACAATGGGTCAGATATGATGACAAAACCGTTGCCTATGCAAAAACTTGAAATTTGCAGAAGCATGGCGGGCTTGGTGGAGCCCCCTATATAATCGGGAGGAGGAGATTTGTTGGGGTGGTCCCTCTTTATATGGGGACCAACCCACGTGGCAAGCAACAAAGGGTTCTTCCCTTTGTGTGCAATATAAAAGGAAAAGCACTTTGTGCTTTTGTGTTCACGTGAGAAAACACAAGTGAGAAAAAGAAAAGAAAAAGAAGAAAAGAAAGAGTGCGGCGGCGCAGGGAGAGAAAGAAAAATAAAAAGAAGAAAAAGGGTTTCGCCTTTTTCACATCCATAAGAGTTTGGAAGGTCGTTTGTGGTTCGATCTTGATGCAATTTTAGTATGTTGCTCCTGACAACGAGTGCTACATGTTGACTGGTGTCGATCATTGGAATTCCTCTCCAGTTGCTTGGTTGTTAATACCTACTTGGTGAGATCTTTCTTTCTTCTTGTTGGAATCCACTTTAGGGTGATGAATTAATGTTTAATTCAAAAATGCATGTATTCTTGATGTGGTGATAACCTCTAGATATTTATCTAGGGAAGACAATTGTAAACTCATTATTGTTGATAGTGGAAGATTTAACTAGACTAGGTTCCGTGGTTTTTACCTTTGCATTGGAGGGTTTTTCACGTAAAAATCTTGATGTCTTGCTTGTTGGTGTATTTTATTATTACTATGCTACTGTGACTATTTAATTTGCACAAAGAGGGGTAGATTAATTCCGCTGAGCATCTGAAATTGGTGTTCACCCCTAACAAAAGGAAAGTAATTGAAGACAAAAATATATTTCTGATGGGACAAATGTGGAGTCCCAAAATGGCCTTGCATGAATGTGGAGTCACAGCTTGTTTAGTAATGGAAATGTATATATAGTGAGTTTTTGGTTTGGGCTTGGAGGTAATTGATGTGATATAAATTATATAGAATTTTAATAAAAAAAAAAAGTGAAAAAGTTTTGTTTTGTAGTAGATTTTTTTTGTTTAAATAATAACAAAAAGTGATTAATATGATATAAAAAAGTAAGAATGTTAGAAAGTTAAATTTTGGGGAAACTTCACTCACCCTCTCAAACTTTCGCGTTTTTTTGCAGACACCTCCCATTGTTCAAAAATTCTCACTTTGATGTATCAAATTTTTATTTTTTTTCACTTTGTCCTTTCCATTAGGATTTTGCAGTTAAATCAAATTGTCAAATGAGTAAAGTCCTTTATACCCCTAAATGTTTTTAGAATTCCAAATTTACCGTTATTTAATAAATAAAAAAATTATTATTATAATTATTATATTAAAAAAAATAAAAAAATAAAAAGTGAACCACCAGGGGTCACTTTGTGACCCGCCGGTGGGTCTTGTGACCCAACGGAGGGTCACAAGTGACCCACCGACGGGTCACAAGTGACCCACCGGCGGGTCACCGTGGGTCACCCACCCGTCTTCTTCTTTTCTCTTTTTTATTTTTATTTTTTTATTTTTATTATAATAATAATAATATGACTCGTGGGTCACAATACGGGTGGGTTAAATCCACCGGTAAACTCACGGGTTAAGAATTTTTTTTTTAAAAAAAAAAAGTTTTAATAAAAAAATAAAGGTATTTTAGTAATTTAACTCCGGTCTGTTAAGATTTCACAAAAGAGACAAAGTGAAAGAAAATAAAAATTTGATACATCAAAGTAAGAGTTTTTGAACAATAGGAGGGCATTTACAAAAAACATGAAAATTTATGGAATGTATGTGAAGTTTCCACTTAAATTTTTTTTAAAACTTTAGGAGTTGGTAAAATTGTTTGCCAAACAAGGATTATTCAGGACTCTACATTTGTGAACTATTTCAAAGTCAATAAGTCTTCTTTGGCTGATTCCTTTTCAATTTTTTATTTAATTTAGGTGGAACTTTCTTCCAATTCAGCGGATACACCACTGAAGCGTGCATATGCTTGCTCCAGAATGCACTATAAATAATTGTAGGCCAGTGGGGGATCGATAAGGCAAACAGATTTTAGTACTCTCCTCCTCTCTCCAATATGAAGACCTGTTTTATAGTATGCTTTCTCATGGCTTCCATAATCTTTCTTCCTTCCCAAATCAAAGCTCGACAATTATCTGAGCCTGGTAAGACTACCAATTCCAATACATGTCTTCTTATTTTCAACATTAAAAAGATGAACTCCAACATATACATTCATTTGTTTTACACGTGCATATATATGCATTTGTCTTTTTTTGCGATGTGACATAAACTAGTTTTATGATTAATTAGTTATTAATTGCATACCTACAAATATTGAAACTATGCTTCCGGCTTGTAATTAATTAATTACTAACTTTGTCAGTCATTTCAACGATATTTTAACTTAATTTTCACAATCTTAATTTGTTGATTAGATATTATATATATGTTGGAAGTTTTAGGTTATTAATCTAATACATTATAGGGGAAACTTCAGAAAACTCTTAAGAACTTTCACTCGTTTTGAAATTACCTCGCAAAGTTTAAAAACTTTCAATTGAGGATATCCAAATTTTAATTTCTTTCAATAACCCACGTTCCGTTATGATTTTTTTGGTTAAATCTTGTCTAAATTTCTAAAATACCCATTTTTATTATTATTATTATTATATATATATTAAAAAAAAAAAAAAACATATTTGCAATATTTTTTTATTTTTTATTTAAAAAATAGGATTATTTTAAAATTTTTGATAAGATTTAACATTAAATTCTAATGAAATGAGGTAATTGAAAGAACCCTTAATTGATAGTTTTAAAACTTTGAGAGTAGTGTTAAAACGACTGAAAATTCAAATAGGGGGTTTGTGAAGTGAACAAGAGGGTGCATGCAGGATTAAACATATCAATCACAAATTTTATGATATATTGAATAACGTGAGAAATTAATTAATGTTTAAACAGAAAAGAGTAACCAGTACGTACCATGTATGAGGATGATTTTGGATTTATCATGTACAACTTATTTCAAAACAAGGGGGCTTAATAATTGTATGCTATATATTTATTCCGCCAAAGATCGAAGGCCTTCAATGTAATGATCGCCTGCGCATCCAACTGCTTAATTAACATTTGATAACCTAATGTACGTACGTCATATTTCTCCCCAGAAAAACATGCTTACAGACAAGGTTGCATTCCGGGGGGACCCACCTCGAGTTGCGAGCTTCATACTGGACCGGATCCAATAAATGGGAGATGTCATCCAAGAAATGGTCATTGCGTGCCTTAATTAAGAAATATCTTTTATATATATATATATATATATATATATATATATAATGGATGTGTTGGTCTTCAAAGTATCCGTTCAATCAGCTGTGGACCACACCTAATAAAGCGGAGGTCACTAGTTTGAATCCTCTCTTCCCCTTTTACCTTTTCTTATGTGGACATGTTAAATAATAATAATAATAATAATGAATGTGTTGATCAGATGCGACTTGGTTCTGTTGGGGAAATTGCAGTTTTGTTCTTTGTGTTGTATAGCTATGTATTTTTCCTTTTCCCTTAATTGCTGTAAAACTATATAATTTCGTAAAATAAGTGAGCTGATGAAACTCGGTCTATTTGTATGTGACGGACTGCGACTTGCTTTCCTGGAATAATTATTTTCATCTTATCAACTTACTTTCGGAAACTTTGAATTAATGGGGGATTTGTGCAATAAAATAATCAATAAAGTATCAAATAAAATAATATGCAAGGTAGGAAATTCTCATTTAATTATATTGGTCAAGACTTTCTCTTTCTTGGGCATTTTAATATTTCTCATCACCTCTCTAACGTTCTCTCCTACACCTAAAAAGGACAGTCATAATGTCAAACACACAATTCAAAAGGTGAAACATATTGGAAAAACTTAACTTTAAACCCTTTAACTATCAAGCCTTTTAAGAAGACTTTCATAAATTAAAAAAAAAAAAAAATCAATTTAACTCTCTAAACTTTTAATTTGATGCAACGTACACCCTTTTGTCAAATTTAAAACGTTAATCCCTAACGGAAATTACTAAGAAGACTAAATTACCCTTCAATTTTATTTTATTTTTTTTAATTTTTCATTTGAAAATTAAGGATAAATTTAAAATTTTATAAAAAATTCAGAGGTATAAAGGTCATTTTATCACTTTTAACATTTTAAATTTGAAAGTTTAAGAAGTGAAATTGAGAATCCCTTATTAAAATAACAGCATTTTATCACTTTTAACGTTTTTTTTTTAAATAACAATCCCTTAAATATCTTCTAATAAAAAGACCAAAAATGCTCTCTTTTTCTTTTACTAAAATGAAGAGAGATTGAATCTACAGCATACATATTATTATTTTAATAACAGCATTTTAGTTGAATCCAATCATAATATCGTGTTGTTCAATTATTATATACGTTGAATTAAATGCAACGTTTATGATACCAATCACACAACTGTTCTTTATGTTTCCGGTGCAATTCCTTATCCGACATGTGCGCCCTATTGTTTGTCTGCCTCAGCATCTTCATATGCGTCCTATATGTAATTCACAATCGTCAAATTACAACCAAGGGTATAGCCAGAATTAATTAATAAATCTAAATAATACAACTCATACGCGCAGTTGAAGGAACTTGTTTGAGTTGAACAAGATATATCGATGAACCTATATAAACATGCGTCTGTCGACCTCTTTGATTTGATTTTATGGATGGCCCACGATTATCAGTCCCGCGAGATGTATTAACGGGAAGAAAATGGAGAGAGGGAGAGAGAAGAAGAAGAGTGTGGGAAAAGAAAATGGTCTGGACTTTGTGGTACTTTGGTTTTGCTATTGAAATATGCTAGATTCTAATAAAAATTATATATTTTGCCCATAAAAGTTCATGTGGCGAGATGCTACATCATTTTCTTTTTGTTTTGTCTTTTTTTATCCACCAAAAATATGATGTGGCATCTTGCTACATGAACTTTTTATGGGCAAAATGAGGAGTTTTTATTAGATCCTAGTATTTCTCTTTGCAAATTCTCAAAATTTTGGTTTGAAATTTGAAAGAGATATGTTAGAATCTTATAAAAACTCAATATTTTGTCCATAAAAGTCCATGTGGCAAGATATCACATTATTTAGATAGAGATATGCTTCACCTCATTAAAATGGCCATCTTTCAGCCATAAATGTCTACGTGGCATGAATTTTTTAATTTTTCTTTTTCCCTTCCTACAGCACCTTCTCTCTCCACTGTCAGCCAAGACTTTTTGTTTTCTCCTTTTTCTCCTCTTCCCTCCATTTCTCCCTCTCGCCATTTTCTCCCTCTCTCAGACACTCTCTCTCTGTTTCTTCCTCTTTGAGCTCTCGCCGGTGTTGGTTGACTGGGTTCGGAAGCGGCGGTGGTTTGGGTCCGGCGGAAGTTTTGCTCAGAAGACGCCATCGGCTTGGATCCGGTAACGGCGTTGGTTTGGGCCCCGGCGGGGGTTTTGCCTAGAAGACGCCGGAAACTTGGCTCCGGTAATGACGTTTTTTTGGGTCCCGGCGGGGGTTTTGCCTAGAAGACGCTGGCAATTTGGCTATGGCTGGTTTCCGTTTTGGTGTTTTCCGTTTTGGGTTCTTTCTTTGTCCGTTTGGTGTTTTCTGTTTTGGGCTTTTTTTTGTTTTTTTTGTTTTTAATGGTAGCTGGATACTATGATGGTTATGATGGTTATTGCTGATTTGAAGAATTGATTTTGGGGTGTTATTACTTTTGGGGATTTCGGTGTGGAAGGGCCGAATTGGGGGTGATGGTTTGATTTTTTGCCTACCATTTCCTTTGATTGCTTTAAAATTTTCCCCTGAATCATATGGTATCATAATTTTTTCTGATTTAGCAGAACAAATGGCACTATAAATCTATTTTGGGTTCGTTGGTTTGAATTTCCACAAGATTAAAAAGGTTGCAGAAAAAAAAAATAAATAAAAAAAAGGTTGCAGATGTTGTGATGGTTATTGCTGATTTGAAGAATTGATTTTCACCATCAGATATGGCAGACGCTTCAACTTACAGACATGAACAAAGGAAAGAAAGGCTTAAATTTTTGCTTTTAAAGGGAAAAAGGGAAACTAAATTGTTAAAACTTTCCAGTGTATGGGTTCTTGGCAGGCAGGAAACATAAACCTGCAGAAACCACAGCATTCGAATACTATGTTCATTGTACAGAACCAAAAGAAAAGCAGCAGCAGCAGCAGAAGCAACAACAACAAAAGACATGAACTCAAACTCATACTACACACCACTATCTTTCACTCCTTCCTCCACAAAACAAAAACAAAAAAAACAAAAAAAAAAAGGTGAAAACCAAATATGAAACAACAAAAGCACAGACACCAGAAAATGAAGACAGCAACCAAAAATTGCCGAAATGAAAGTCTTAAACGTTAATTGAGATCCTCCATTGTGCAAAACATAACAATTGGGCAAATCATTCATAGAACCCACTTCCTTTTTTTTTTTTTTTTTTTTTTTTTTTTTAATTTGAATTGGGATTCATTAAAACAGAGCAAAACAAAATGCTCAGCATTCGTTGGATACAATATCTTGCACACTCTGAGGGAACCCCTCCCTCCATACTTGAGCAGCTGCATACCCACTTCCTGGTAGAACAAATGAACCAACAATAACTACATAACTACATAAGCCAAAATGACAAATGTTTTCCTTCAGTACAAAAATAAATAACTACATAAGCCAAAATGACAAATGTTTTCCTTCATTACAAAAATGCTTGCATATGATGCCTCTGAATTCGAACTTTGCACAAGTGCACTTGGCTGGAGGGAAGAGGAGAAACAGAGAGAGAGAGGGAGAAAATGGCGAGAGGGAGAAATGGAGGGAAGAGGAGAAAAAGGAGAAAACAAAAAGTCTTGGCTGACAGTGGAGAGAGAAGGTGCTGTAGGAAGGGAAAAAGAAAAATTAAAAAATTCATGCCACGTAGACATTTATGGCTGAAAGATGGCCATTTTAATGAGGTGAAGCATATCTCATTTAGATATGATAGAATCTAATAAAACTCTTACATTTTGCCTATCAAAGTCCTAGGTGGCAAAGTGCCATTTGCCATCAACTTGGACCATGTGCCCTTTTACATCAACTTGGCAAATGATACTTTGCCACCTAGGATTTTGATGGGCAAAATATGAGAGTTTTATTAGATTCTAGCATTTCTCCACATTATTTTCTTTTTGTTTTGTTTTTTTTTCTAAAAAAAATGATGTGGCATCTTGTCATGTAGACTTTTATGCGCAAAATGTGAAATTTTTATTAGATTATAGGATTTCTCAATTTTTTTTTTTTTTTTTTATGTATAGAATTTCTCAATTTGAAACTTATATGGTTTCCAGTTCCACATACTATTGTGGTCATGATCACACCACCATTTATTGCTGTGATTCGCTTGCATTAAAGCTCCCTTTGATCGCATTTCCATGCTCTTTTTTTTTTTTTTTTTTTTTAAATATCTTTAAGCTGTAATTCACTTGTTTTATTTAAAAATAAAAAAAATAAATAAAAAAAATCCCTTAAATATCTTATATTAAAAAGGCCAAAAATGCTCTCTTTTTCTTTTACTAAACTTTCAAAAAATCATTTTGATCTTTACGGTCTCTGTTCAAAATAATATCATTTAAATACCAAGATAAATCGATTAACTTCGGTACTTAGGTTATAATATATCCACCAACTTTATAAATTCTGTTAAATTCAAAATTTACTGTCTATTTGATATTTTGTCCCATGAAACTTACAAAAATCATAACTTAAGTTAGCAAAGGTTAGAGTGACATATTGGGGGCCGGGGGGAGTGATGACAGAATTATTTTTGATACTTGAATTAACAAAAATGAAATCAAGAGGGTATATGGACAGAATATAAGTGAAAGGTTTGACGTGGACCGCTTTACCTTTATAGAGGTTCTCCATCTTAAGTTGGCAAGCGAGCTCAACAAGACAAGTATTGAAAGTTAAGGAGCGAGGCTAGTATGAAAGTTAGTTTTTTCTTTTAATTTAATTCTCTTTGGGGTGACACCTCCGACGGCTCGTTTACAAGAGATGCATACATATAAGCTCTTAACCCAATTTTTTATATTAAATCATGTCATGGATGTACAAAATACAGGAAAGTAATTGAAGACAAAAATATATTTCCGATGGGACAAATGTTGAGTTCCAAAATGGCCTTGCATGAATGTGGATCCGTAATTGTTTGGTAATGGAAATGTATATATAGTGAGTTTTTGGTTTGGGTTTGGAGCTAATTGATGTGATATAAATCAGATAGAATTTTAATTTTTTTTTTTTTATAAAAAAGTGAAAAAAAATTTATTTTGTAGTAGTTTTTTTATTTAAATAATAACAAAAAGTGATTAATATGATATAAAAAAGTAAGAAGGTTAGAAAGTTAATTTTTTAAAAAAAACTTTAGGACTAGTAAAATTGTTTGCAAAACAAGGATTATTCAAGACTACATTTGTGGATCCAATTCAGCGTATACACACAGAGAAGCGTGCATATGCATGCTCCATGTTGAAATAATGATGATGTGAGAATATTGAGCGGAAGCAAGAGAGAGAATGAACACAAAGAACTTACGGGTCGTTCGGTATTTAGACACCTACGTCCACCACTCAGAATACCCCCAAGAGCTACATTGTGTTCATTAACTTCATTTGTCTACAATATAAAGGTTCCTATTTATAGGGTAATGTCTAAATACAAGTTTGGTAATCAAATCCCTTTGATTTGATTACAATCTCAATATATGATTACAATTAACCCATCAATAAAGAATATTTCAATATCAGCATAATTATGGAATATATGGAAAATATAATATATTTTCCATATATTCTAACATTCCCCCTCAAACTCAAGGTGGAATATTCTGAAAAATTGAGTTTAAAATCCGAAACAATGATGACGGCGGTGGCGGAGGCGGAGGCCGAGAACGAGCCGTAGATGGTGGCAACTGCCAGAGGAGATAGAGGCTAGCAGGCGGCCAGTGACAGTGGCAAGTGGTTGGTGAATGCAGATTCTAAAGGCCCGACAACAGGCCAAACTCCAAAATGGGCCGACAACGGGGTTAGGGTTGACAAGGAGTCAAACTTCAAAATGGGCCGACAACGGGCTAGGGCTGACAACGAGCCAAACTTCAAAAGGGGTTGACAACGGGCCAGGGCTGACAACGAGCCAAACTTCAAAAGGGGCCGACAACGGCCCAACGCTAACAATGAGCCAAACTTCGAAAAGGGCCGACAACGGGCCAGGCTGACAATGAGCCAAAAATAAAAATTAGCATGTCTCAACCTATTTAAGAAAGTCTACAATGTTTGTTCTACAATGTTTGTTCCTTTTGGGCTACTACACCGACAAATAGAGATTCTACAATGTTTGTTCCTTTTTCGCTTTTGAAATTAAAAATTAGCATGTCTCAACCTATATAAGAAAGTCTATTTTACCCTAAGTTGAATCGTAACCAAAAACAATACATTGAATAAAATCAAGTTGAAAACAAAATCAATTTTTTACAAAAATTGGAACAACTATGGAAACAGATACTCTCCATTTCAAGTGAAATGGAAAGGGTCCATTTATGTATTTAGAGGGGCATAGTTGTCCATTTAATTTTTGAACAAATTTTTTTGGATAATGACCTTCTAAATACACTAAATGGACCTCTCCATTTCACTTGAAATGGAGAGGATCCTTCTCCAACGACTACAAGGTAATGCTAAAAAAAGTACAAATGCTAGTTTGTACCGCTTAGGTTGTAAGACTAAAAGGTTGGGAACACTTCATGTACACAACGCAACTGTCTAGTTAAAACAAAGGGTTAAATTCACTTTAACCCTCTGAAGTTTCAGTGGTTTTTCAATTCGAACCCTAATGTTTAAAAATTGGCAATGTACCCCCTTAATGTTTCAAAAATTTTCAATTTAGACCCTCCGTTACTAATATCCGTCTAATTGGATGGAATTCATACCACGTGCGTCTCACGTGAGATTTTGATGCCCTCTATTTCAATTTTACCTTTATTAAAACTAATGAAATTACGTAATTACCCTTAATTTCATTGGTTTTAATGAGGATAATTATGTAATTTCATAGGTTTTAATGTGGGCAAAATTGAAATAAAGGGCATCAAAATCCCATGTGAGACACACATGAGATGATTTATGTCCAATTAGACGGAAATTAGTAACGGAGGGTCTGAATTGAAAATTTTTGAAACATTAGGGGGGTACATTGCCAATTTTTAAATATTGGGGTTCGAATTGAAAAACTCTTGAAACTTCAGGGGGGTAAAGTGAATTTTCCCCTAAAACAAAATACCACTCTGTTTGTTTTAATTTTATTTTAATTTTTATTGCTCATTTTCTCTTTTCAAAACAAAACAGTACGTAACAAATAACTCAAACACAAAACATTCCTTGAAATACACAAATAATTCTTACCATTATATCATATCATAATAGTTTTTTAAACAATATATATATATATATATATATATATATATATATATATATATATATTAACAAACACAGCCATACCATTTTAAAGATTAGCGGATGTAGATATATTATATAGTCTACTTATCCTCCTACAATTTCTTGAAAAATGCAAACACCTACAATTAGACAACATTAAAATGAACAATTCATGAGAAAAAAATTCATTCTAACATTAAAATGAAATGTCCCCCAAAATTCTTCCCATTTTTGTCTTCAATTACAAAGCGAAAGATACATCCAAGATAATCCAAAAACAATATGTATCAACGCAAATGCAAATGAAAAGCACTCCCCTTGAGAAGGACACCACAATAAGAGAAACCAAAGAGTGGATCGTACCCAGATGAGATACTCATTTAATAGTCACTCAAGCAAGTTTGTTCATGACATGTACCAATTTCATACTGGTGAGTGGTGAGAGCATAAGATGGAGAGAATGAATCGATACACGCAAACATATCAGAATTACCAACACTATTATGACCTTAATTTAATAAGAAGGTAAGCTGTCAAATACACATCACGAGAAAAGTTGACAAACACATCAAGTCAAAAGCCAAATCTTATCCATAATAGAGCCTAGATACCCTCATCCAAACACTCGTCCTAAAACTTAGCACTAGTTGCATCATTTTCCGTTAGCGATCGTCTATTTCCGCAATGATATAATCACCGACTATTTCAATACAGACATGATAAGCAACATCAGACACAATATTTTGTTCACTAGTTTTCCTTTTTAGGAAATGTCTATAAACAACAGTCCTTAAGTCAAAAGGGTTGGAATGTATGAGGTTTTAGGTCATAGCTTCAACTAGCGAGTTGGTCAATTTGACTGAAGAGCTAGCCCAACTCCCTCACATGGTTGCCCACCAAATACACGTCCATGCGTCAAACCTCAAACATGTGAAACCATGGGATAACTCAGACGAATAGCAATTTGCAAATACAATTTAAAAAAAAAAAATCACAATCCATCAAACGCATTAGGAGCATGAAAGCATTACAAACTAGAAACACATTGTGGGAGATATATTCAAGAAGTACAGACATTAGGACACGATGTATTGCAACATGTTTTCTTATCACAATCACAAAACAACAATACAAATACAAGATGAAAGTATATGTGGAAACATGCATCGGACTATACGTATATTCAGTTAGGTTTTGTCGTAGTTATCCTCAAAACCCTGAAACCTAGAATTAGACATTTTCAGCACTCTTCTTCATCAATCTCCGTACAATCTTCTATCACGTCAGTCCTAGCAGTTTGTTTACTCATTGTGCGCATCTCGTCGATTTCAATAAGCAACAATGGGTCACACAGCACTTTTTGCGCCTGCAACATCTTGGGGCAACCTGACAAGAGAAAAATGGTCAAGGGTAAGGCAAATGCAGGAAAGTAAAAGTTCACAGCACAGAGACTATGTACCTGCTACAGGGCATTTAGCTCGTGCATTCTTGGACCGTATGTAGAGCATGATTGCATTCTTTTCATAGACATGCTTGCATTCCACACTGCATCAGGGGAAGAAATACATAGGACATTGTAAAAACATAAAACAAGTTGTACGTGTCAATGTTTGCTTTAGTTTATCTGTGGGAGGCAGATATGATTAAAATCAGTATGACTTTTAGCAGATCTTTCGCTCCCTATAACTTTTCAATGTACGGGCCAGGATACTGAATTCTACACATCAGCCGTGGCCAAATACGGTATACATGCTCTGTCCCCTCAGGTTGTTATGAACTATCACTTCTCTTCAAGCAAGAAAATCATTAAAAACGCTTACCAGCAAGAAAATCTGTAAGGGCTAAAAATTATAGGTTAGAAATAATTGTGTAGAATAACCACTGGTCTTTGGAATGACACCTACCCTACAATCAACGGTCCAGTTCCCGTGTGACTTCCTATGGTCCATTATAATGCCCACCATCATGATTTCGATTTTTTCACCTTCAACCACATGGGATATGGTAAACAAAAGAAGCAACACACATGCTAGCAGCTCAAGGGGATTGAATACAGCAAGAGAGTACCTTTGTTGACAGAGGTCTCTAAAGGTCAATGTTATCTCATTTTCCGGGACCTATAGTAGTGAGAGCCTACAGAGGCCTCTTAATACAGCTTAAACGAAAAATCAGCGCAATTGAGAAGCTTTTCCACGGTTGACCGAGAAAGACATGCACAAATCAAATAGATGAATGGAAGCAAGCAAGGGGAAGGGAATGTGTCAACACGATTTGGTGACAATAACTCTATGATATTTTAAATATCAAAATGTTAGTGTCCAATAAAGATAATGAAATAACAGCTGTTCAGAACTCTAATGGATTGCATGGGTTGAAAGAAATCTGACATGACCAGAAAAAGTCTCCATATCAGAAAATGTGTTAAGAGAGCCATAATTGACAAAAGCCGAGACGACCTAGGTAATAGCCTTTTGTCCTCACTGGTTTGCTTGGTGGTCACTTGGTGCACTTGTCAGTTACCAATCCCCAGTCAAATTGTGAAGCATTATTGCTAATAAATCTATCATCAATTATGGTAGCCAACGAAGGTGGAAGATAACTCCAATGCCTCAATTTGTTTTTCTTATTCATATTCATCCATCTCCTACTTGCTAGTCACAAAGATAATGAGAGGGAGAGGAAAAACTGTTTCTGGAATAAGAAAACAGGAAAACTTTTAACTGATCACAGAGTACCTGCGAACTGGTTCTGCCAGATCAACAACAGGCTTTCCACTCAATGGGCAGGTGATATTCAAAAGGGTGCACTGGGTACTAGTCATTACAATGTCATCCTGGTCTTCACCTGGCATTGGCTCTCCTGCATGATGAACATTCTGCAGGAAAATAGTGAGAGCAGCACCTAATTAACACTGAAAAGCGCAACTAATTGCCCAAAATAACAAATAACATATCACCAACAAATATGGAAAGTGATAGTAAAAAATGACAGCACCAGATAGGATATGACAGAAGGCATAGTCGAGAGGCAAACAACGCATCTGTTATGTGTGTTCGAGAGAGAGAGACAGAAAGAGAGAGTATTTTGTTGCAAAGACAGATTACTGTAACATATTTCTCAATAAATGATGAGAATGTTGGCTAATTGGCTTCTTGTTCTCTGCTCAACGGCCTTTAAGATTGCCAGCAATTCCATCACAAAACTAACCTTCTTTGCTCATTTGCAAAGATTTACTTTCCCAGGTCAAGACCAAACTCAGACACTTCAATTGCTGACTTGAACTTTGCTTGAAAACCACAAATAAAACTATTCTATTCTCCAGATAGACATAGCATGAAGTGCAGGCTCGCAGCTATGTGCAAACAGAAAAAGATCATGTGCTAGGTCAAAATCTTTCTTCTAATATTTTTCATTGAGGACACCCCTGTTTTAATTGTAACTAATCCATCTTAATTATTTTTCCTCCTCACTTTCTTTACCTATGCGAAATTATCTAGCTTCCCAATTGTCCTCTAAGATAAGAGGAGTGGAAACATAGAGACTCCAAAAACAGATGTCTCCTCTTCTTCACCAACTCCTACTCAAGAGCATTAGAGTAGGTTCCAGTATCTAAGACAATCTGCATGACAATTTCCTTATGAAGCTCAATTATGCATCTATTAAAGCCACAAAATGAACCGTATGTCTTATGTCTGATTACAAATTAAGCTTCAGGAGAAAAACAGGGAATTTGACGTCCCAGATATCACTTTCTTGTGCGAAATGATTAACAATCCAACATTTTTTATTCACCCATCATATACATAGTCCCTTCCTCACCAAGACACTATTCCAAGTCAGCCACTTCTCAGAGACCAGCCATGAACACATTCTGCCATTGTTTCCACCAAAGTACCATAGTATGAAATCCTAATTATGTCTTAGTCAAACCCATCTAATAGGAACATAAGCAGTTTCATACCAAGTCCTGAGAAAATCAAATTGTGACATATTGTTTGATCATTTAATGAGTTAATGAAAGCCTTCACAAAAATGAAGAGTCCAGGCCTAAAGGATTTGTCATCTCCAAAGCCCATGGTACACACATATCAAATCCTATCATTCTTCTTGACAGTCTATGCCGCATGGTAACCCTTGCTACATCAACTTCCATTCACAATCAGCACTACGGAAAAGTAAGCAACATCCTCTTCATGCAACCTTCATTAGCCTGTCTATATTGCACAATGATTTTTGACGACAGTCCACCTTCCCAAAAATTCTCAAACTAATCCCTACAAAATCTACCACTTCTGAATTTCTGTCAAAATTTACTTCTCTATATGGTTGAAATATTCTTTTATAGCCCTTAAAAACTCTTTAAAGTATTTTATACAATGCAGAAACTTTCCTTATTTTGCATGCCAATTATCTTTTCAGCCTAAAGAGGCCTCATTTATGGTCCTAAGTAAAGTAACTTATCAGATAAAACTAGATGGGTAGGAAACAGATGACAATAAAAGAATAAACAATCCAAACCTTCATGTTAGGGATAGTACCCTAAGACCCAATTTTTGTATGATATTTTAATAATTAATAAAGTTATTTATTTTCCAAGATTAATAAAAACATTGGGCATTGCATATTCATTTGATGAATACAGTTCTTAAGTTACATTCTTGTGATTTAGGTGTGTTAATGAGATTAATCACAGAAAATCTAAATCACAATTCCTTGTGAATTTTTTTTGGAAGCAAAGGAAATTCATTAAAAGCACAAGGAGCACAACCCAAATACTCAGGAACTATACAAAAGAAAACACCCAGCAAATCAAGAAAAATAAAAAAGAGAACAAAAACATGTATAGCTAGAGACACGGAGTAAGGCGGTAGCAAAGATCCACTCAAAAAAGGCTCTAAGAAAACAAGTCCGTTGATCCAAGCTCATTCATTCTTGATCATTGAAGATTTGAGCATTCCTTTCTCTCCAAATGCACCACAATAAAAAGGAAGGAATTGCATTCAAAACAATAATGATGTCATTCTGGCTGACCCCCCAATTCCAACACATCAAAAGATCCACCATCGTCTAGGCATAACCCACTCTACCCCAAACATCTGAAAAAAAAAAAAAAAAACCATATTCGACAGCTCTCTCAGGACATCACAATGAAGAAGATAATCTGAAGTTTCCCCACTCTTTTTACACATACAACACTAATCTATCACTATGATGTGATGCTTGCAGAGATTATCCAAAGTGAGAATTTTCTCAAGGGAAGCTGTCCAAGTAAAGAAAGCCAACCTCAAAGGAGCCTTAGTCCCCCAAATGCTCTTCCAACGAAAATGGGAGTCAATGTTAGGAAGAAGAACCTTATAAAAATATTTGACCTCAAAAGATTTTTTTTAGGGCATCCAACATAGTCTATCATCAGCCTCCCAACCCAATCTAGTGGAATACAAAACATTGAAGAAAGAGGAGATGAAGTCCACCTCCCAATCACGCACAAGTCTGGTGAAATTAATGTCCCAATGAGTCGTATCATTGCTAACACTCCTAAGGTCAGCCACCACTGCATCCCTATTCCTTGCAAGACTAAAATAACTCTGAAAAGAATCCTTCAAAGGACGATCTCCACGCCATTATTCATGTCAGAACCTAATTCGAGAGCCATCACCTACTTCCACACACTAAAATTATAGAAAACAACCCACCCCCTGCTAATGTGTTTCCAAAGACTTACCCCATAAGTTCCAGTGAGCCCCTTAATACACCATCTCCCTACCAAACTCCCATACTTTTTATCCACAATCTGACACCAAAAAACCTCTTTCTCCACAGCAAACCACCATAACCACTTGCCTAAATTGAATGTAGTCAAGCTCTTGATCCCTAACCCTCTAAACTGGATAGGAGTGCAAAACTTCTTCCAATTAACAAGATGGAATTTAGTCTCACCATCCAAACCACTCCACAAAAGATCCCTCTGTTATTTTTCTAACAGCTTAGCGACACTAACTGGGATAGGGAAAAGGGAGAGGAAATAGGTAGGAAGGTTGGACAAAGTGCTCTAAATCAACGTTACTCAGCCAACCTTAGAACACTAGCAACAACTTTCCTTAGATTTTCCTTAAATTTAGGGAACCAAATTACTTTTTGTTTCCTTATTCAAATAAACTCCACAATAGCTTCCCTTATCCTTTCCCTATACTATTTAAATATTCTATCAAATAAATGCAAGGGGAAAGGGAGAGGAAAGATAAAGTCATTTGTATATTCTTACAAATCAATGTGAAGGAAAGAGAGTCTTTTTATATTAAAATAATGTTAAGGAAAGCACTTTTGTTTCCTTGATGCTCCCTTGATTTAGGAAACACTGAGGGAGTCTGTTTCAAGGGGATTTTTTTAGGAATTTTCCCTATATTTAGAGAATGGAATGGGATTTAAGAAGCTGCTGCAAGTACTGTTAGACAAGTATTTTCATCCAGCTAATTTTCTCTCCATTTTCTCAATGATATAGTCCCAGATAGACTTAGCCTTAAACAGAGCACTCAAAAGAAGGCCCAAATATTTCATAGGCAAGGAAGAAACCCTACAACTTAGAATATGAGCCAACCCAATCACATTTGGCATGTTACCCACAAGAACCAACTCCGATTTAGCCAACTTAATCTTCAACCCAAAGGCGGATTCAAAACAAACAATGACACATCTCAAGTATCAAAACTGGTTTGGAGTAGTCCCACAGAAAATAAGAGTATCACCAGCAAAAAAGAGATGGGGTACAAAGACAAGATCATCACTCCTAGCCCCCCATTAAAAAACCAGAAATAAAGCCCCCATTCATAGCAGCCGACATCATACGACTCAAAGGCTCAAAGCTATAACAATCACAAAAAGAAAGGGAGAGACCCTTGCCTTAGATCCTGAGAGCTATTGAAAAAACCACTTCGCGTACCATTAATTAGGATAGAGAACTGAATTATAGATATGCAATGTGCAATCCACTTCTGCCACCTCTCCCTATAACCACATCTCCTTAGCAAGTAAAGGAGAAAATCCCAACTAACATGATCATAAGCGTTCTTTAGGTCCAATTTAAACAAAACCCTTGGCTCATCTAATTTAAGACGGCTATCTAGGCATTCATTAGCGATGAAAACAAAGTCTAAGATCTGACGCCCTCTAATAAAAGCATTCTGAGTATTTGAAATGATATTCTCCAAAATATTTTTCATTCTATTTGCTAAGACCTTCGCAATAATTTAGTGATGAAGTGGCATTCAGACTTTTCTCAAATTTACTCTGCTGATGAAACACAAGAAAGACTTCCATGACCTCTTTTCTGAAAAGATCCCAACAGGATTGGATGAAAGCCATAGGAAAACCATTTGGACCCGGAGCCTTATCCTCATTTATGTCTTCCATTACCTCAAAAACCCCCCTTTCCTTGAAAGCTTGTTCCAACCAAATTGCCTCCTCACAAATAGATTGAAATGGGAGACCATTCACATCTGTGCGCCAATGCTCATTCTCGGAGTAGAGCTGAAAGTAAAAATGAATTATATGAGCTTTAATATCAGGCGGATTGGAGGAGGTAACACCATTGATAATCAAATTCTCTATAGAGTTGCAACTTCTACTAGAATTAGCAATCTAATGGAAGAACTGGGTATTTTTGTCCCCCTCTTTTAGCCATAACACCCTCAACTTTTACCTCCAACACATCTCCTTCAAAAGAGTAGTATTTTCCAACTCTATTGTAACCACATCCTTCCTCAATTGCTCTTCACCCAAACAGAGGCATCTGCTTCTCAGCAACATCAAGGCCTTGTAGCTCATCAAGAAAAGCCCTTTTTCTCTATTCAACATTACCAAACTCCAAATCATTCCACTTCTTTAAGTCGGCTTTCGAAGCTTTTAACTTCTGAGCTAAGACAAAACTAGGACATCCTTGAGAATATTAAGAGTCTCACCTTCTCAACAAATCCATCCATTTTCAACCACACGTTTTCAAATTTAAAGTAACTTTTACACTATGAAAATCACCACAATCAAGAAGCATAGGGAAATGATCTGAAAAACGTCTAGGTAACCTGCTCTGAACAACGAGTGAAAAGTGAATCTCCCAATCAGAAGAAATGAGAAGCATGACAATTCTAGACCAAGAGGGGTAGTCTCGATGTTGTAATGTGTTTGTCCCACATGATGAGCATTAGTAATACGGTAAAAATGTATTAGATTAAAAAAAAAAAAAAAGAAAAAAAAGGTAGAAAACACTTCAACACATAATTTTAAAATAGAAAAAAACTAAGAAAAAATGTAAAAAATCTAGTAGTAAAAATTTGAAATTCTTGCCTATCCTTTTAATAGTCCAACGCCCAAGAAACTCCAAAGAAAATAATAGAGAGAAAACATACCCAGATAGCTTCTCTAAATTGGCGTATTATAGGATGGTTTTGTGGAACTGAAGATGAACTAGCCTTGAGCTTCGCAATCTCATCCTCAAACAACTTCTTAAAATTGGTTAACTGCATTTCAAGCATCATATTAACAAATCAGAGAAAAGGAGGATAATAAAATATTTATATAGAGACAAAATCATTCAAAGAGAATAACTTTGCCTAATATCGAGTTCAAGCACCTCTCCTACAGGCTGGCACCTATCTCCAACAGAATGAATTGCTGATGAAAAATGTGTACAGTCTTCATATGTAGCCAGCAACTCAACAGCTGCATTTTCAAGCTCTTTCACCTGCAACAACATCCAGTTACTAATTGATCTATATTGCCAAGTATCTAGAGTTTCCCATCATCTTCAAACTGTAATTTAGAAAAAGTGGGGCTTTCAATCATTTTTAAGTAGAACACCTTCCGTCAAGAAGATAAACCGTAAAGTAATTGTGCGATAACTCCTATAATCCAACCAAAAGGCAGTGAACAAATCAACATAGGCATAAAGGAAAGGTCGCTATTATACTAGAAAACAAGAGATAATGCTTCAGTTTCAGTGGGATTAATATAGGTTTTTGAGGCTGAGGTCATTTACATGTCCATAACATTTAAATTAATCCTTTTTCTTTCAAACACAAATTTTTTAGCCTCGCCAACTCGAACATAGAAAGTTCCAAGATATAGGATTCTCAGCATTGTCAAAAAAGAAAGGTTATAAGATTTTTGAACCACGTATCAGGAAAGGAAATGGATTTCTGACGGGTCAGGTTGGCTGTCAGGTGATGAGTGCCAAGAAAAATCAACTCCCCCCAATCCAACCGACTGTACTGCCTAGTCTCTCCACGTCTCCCTCCTGACCTGTTCTCCCTCTCTTAGCCTCTCCCTCTCTCTGCCCAAGGCCATGTATGGTGTAATTAATTGTTATGAGATGCAAGATTTCACACCTTACCACCAAATCTTAGGGAAAGGTGTGAGCTCGTGCACCCCAACTGCCAAATCTATTGGTTCGGTACAAGATTTTGCATCCCCACCACCAATTTGCCATCAAATCTAGTGGCAAGGTGGGTGACACTGCTCATATCGATAAACTGATTGACTACTGACAACTGTCAGCGTTGATGTGGTTTAGGAGCCCCGATGCGGTTGGTCGGTTTGGGGCGGCCGACACCTATTGTTTCAAAGGGACCCGAGGGAAACAGTGTCCACTTCTGCCAAAAATATTTGAACTTCTTTACCTTCCCCAACATTTTCTTAGCCACTAATAATTTTTTTGATGATGAGGAACCCCCCAAAGGTAGTGTCACTTCGTGTACCCACCCCTGTCGAGTAAACTTTTTTTTTTTTTATGTCGGGGAACCTCTCCAAGGTAGGGACCTTCGGACCCACCCCTGCAGAGTAAACCCCGGTCTTATGCACCACACCCTCGAAAATTTTCCTACATAGAACTGGTTAAATCGCTGGCTTTTCACTCCACCAGGGGGTGTGGCCCCAAAGGATTGTTTACACCCATGAGGTGTTGAACATTGGACCTTGAAGGGAGCAATACCTTAAGACCAAGGCCTCCACCACTTGAGCCAACCCCTTGGGGTTGAGTAAACTTCAAACTCATGTAAAGTGCTCCCTCCACACGAATCGAGTAATACTCCGGCTCTGCCGGCGAGCTTGTCCCAAGGAATTGTTTACATCTAAGGAGATTCGAACTTAGACTTGATGGGAAACGCTACCAAGAGTAAGGCCCTTCCCACTTGAGCCAACCCTAATGGGACTGAATTAATCCTAAAAAAAATGCTATTCATCAGTTGGGGAAGTATTCTATCATTTTGAATTGCCAAATGCTGAAAAGAAATTCATATCCAAAAATTTAAATTCCTTTCAATTTTTTCTATATTCTCTCGCAATCAAACAAAGTATAAACAACAATACTATTGAGGAAAAAAAAGCTCATTGTCCAGAATAGTAGAATACCATCTGAGACTGATTATCTCTCTCCAAATCAACCCCAATTTCCTTCATCATATTTAACGCCTTCCGAAATTCCTGAAACAAACAACCCAAAATTGAGTTGTGCTAATTCATCGAAAAAATTTGAGTTGTGGTAACACCATGAATAGGACAAGCAATATGATTAGGCATCATTTGGGTAGGAATTCGAATCAGTTATTAGCGAAAAATCATATTATATTCAGCAAAAAAAAAAAAGTAATTTCAATAGGGAAATCAAACAGCAGCTTTCGACAATAATATAGGATCAGTCAGCACTGAGTTTTAGCATTTATCAACTTTAGAAAGCACTTATCTTGCTTTAAAAGCAAAAGCATCCCATTGTGTTCACTTTCAGAAAACAACGCGAACTTCTTTCGAAATCAAAGTATAGACTACCTTACGGTTTAAATTTAATTACATAAAGCAATTATAGCAAAACCGCTTCCAAAAATGCTGAACCAAAAGCGCCTTCAGGGGTACCAGGCACTGCTTGGCCACCATTTTCAAAGAACTTGAATTTCTTTCCAAAACTAAAAGATGGAAACAAATTCGATTCCCAAAATCACCAAAAAGTACTTCTAAAATGGTAAAACACAGGAAGGAAATTTACAGCGATGAGGGACTGATTGTCGGAGTACAGTGTCGAAGCTGCAGTTTGGATTCTTCCGGTGACGCCTGTGGACCGCGAAGCCGAAGTGGAGGCCATCGTTAGTCACTTGGGTTTTGGGTTCTGAGAACCGTGTTTGATTCGTGATCATTTTGGACGGAGAGTGAGACAAGAGGGAAAAGTTTTCCCACCAACGACGCACCGATTTAGCATTTGTCTTTTATTATTATCATTATTATTTTTGATGAATAAGAATTTCATTAAACCAAAAGTTAAAAATAGAGCAACTTTCATTTTATTATCATTATTATTATTTACTTTTTAGGCCGATAATTTTTATTTTTTATTTTTGCAAAGTTTGATAAAGAGAATTAGAGCACGTTTGATAGCACTACTATGTTTCCTACCAGAGACTCGAGTTGGGAAAATTTTCAGATTTTAATGAGTTCTTATTTGGAAGAAGTTATCGATCGGCTTAAAGTCAGGTTTTGGAAATAGCAAGATGGTTTGTCTAGAATTGTGTTATTCTATGTGGTTTCTGATCTTTTTTAAGAGTTATATTGCTAGTTGGGAAGTTATTGTGTTAATATTATGGTTCGTGTAAGATATTTTTTAAGAGATATTTTTTGTAATTTTGAGTGCTTGGTGCGACGAAAAATATTTTCAATTTGATCGAACAAGCATGTTTAATTTTCGTAAAATGATTATCAAAAAATGGAAACCGTAAACTATTTTATGAATTTGAACACCTGATTTTCAAATCGATGGATTGAGTCGGAACATCGCCGGGACCTTCAAAGGACTTCACGGGGCCACTATTGAGACCCCATCGAGACTCGGTTGGGACCTGTCGTGACTCGGTCAAAATATTGCCGAGACTTGGTCTGCACCCTGCATGAAATCACAAAGACCCCGTCGGGCCACCGCATTGATTTTGCTAGGATCCGGTCTAGACACCATCGAGACTCGTTCAGGACCCCTTGGGACTTCTTCGAAACTTAGTGAGGACATCGTCAGGACTCGTCAGGAGTTGGTCAGGAAACCGTCGAGACTTCATCGGGACCCTGCCGAGCCACTGTCTAAACTTCACTGGGAGCTAGTTGGGACTCATCGAGACCTAATCAGGACCTCGCTTGGACCCGAGACTTAGCCAGTACATTATCTTAATATATATATATATCGATTCTCATACGATTGCCATACAACTATGATGATGTTGCAGTGAAAATCAACATTTAGATCAACAAGAGTTTGTAAAAATAAAAATCATTGGCTGATTTTCACTACTACATTATTATAGTTGTATAACAGTTATATGAAAGTCTATTAAATATCATTTTTCATATATATATATATACATATAATTGTGATTTTCTGGAGGTGCCAATCGCTGAAAAATATTTTCAAATAAATAATTTTTCATGAAAAATATTTTTCTCTATAAATATTTTCCAACAACAAATGGACCCTCAATTTTCACCGACCAAAAGGTAAAGGTCATGGATCGGGATTCCCGGCAGTGCATGGGGAATTGCCCATCAAAAATGGTTGAAATCCTAGCCATTGAATTTCATCCAATGGCCTCCAGTTTGCCACATGTTCCTTTAATTAAAAAATACTAAAATATTATTTAAGTTTTAAAAGAAAATATAAAATAAAATTATAAAAAAAATAAAAAATTATAAAAAAAAAGTATGGGGTGGCCGGCCACCCCTAACCCCATCTAAGACATGGGGGTGGCCAATGGCCGGTTGGGGGTGGCTCATGGCCATAGGGGGTGGTTCGACCACCCCCTAGGCCAAACCTTTTTTTTTTTTTTTTTTTGGGTTTGGGCCCTAAGGGGTGGCTCATAGCCCTAGGGGGTGGTTCGGCCATCCCCTAGGGCCAAGCCCTTTTATTTTTTTTTGGGGTTTGGCCCTAGGGGGTGGCCGAACCACCCCCTAGGGCCATGGGGTGGCTTCGGCCACCCCCAACAGATCCTTGGGGGTGCCCGAAGCCACCCCCTAGGGCCCCAGGGGGTGGTTTGGCCACCACCTAGGTCCAAACGCAAAAATTTCTTTTTTCGATTTGGCCCCTAGGGGGTGGCTGAGCCAACCCCTAGGGCCATGGGGGTGGCTCCGGCCACCCCCAACCGGCACTTGGGGTGGCTTTGGCCACCCCCAAGTCTCAGATGGGGTGGCCGACGACCCTAGGGGTGGCCGGCCACCCCATACTTTTTTTATAATTTTTTTTTTATTATTATTTTGTTTTATATTTTTTTAAAAAAACTTAAATATTATTTTAGTATTTTTTAATTAAATGGACATGTGGCAGTATATAGACCATTTGATGAAATTTAATGGCTAGGATTTCAACCATTTTTGATGGGCAATTCCCATGCATTGCCGGGGATCCCGATCCAAAGGTCATCCGGTCCGCAGAATTAGCGCATGTTTTTACGACAATTTCTATGAGTATGAGATGTTGGTACCGTAGTTTCTATATGGCAATTTCCATGAAATGTTGATACGGCAATTTCTATGAGATGTTGATACCGCAGTTTCTACACGGCAATCTCGCATATCTCCCTTGCATTTAAGCTCCCTTTGACAAAAATCTCCTTTCATTTAGGGCCTGTTTTGGAGCCTCAATTTTTACCGACCATAAGGCAATCCGGTCCACAGAATTAGTGCATGAAATGTTGATACGGCAATTTCTATGAGATGTTGATACGGCAGTTTCTACACAGCAATTTCGCGTATCTCCCTTGCATTTAAGTTCCCTTTGACAAAAATCTCATTTCATGCGTTTGAAGAGCTTAAAAGTGTGTTTAACACTCAAAAAGTTCATTTGAAGAAAAAAATACTCGTTTGGTAAAAAAAATTAAAAGCACTTTTAAGGGTTCAAAAATCCTATTTCTCTTTTAAGTAGGGGTGTCAACCCGTTCCCGGTTCCCAGGTCCCGATTTTTGGCCAAAACTGGGATACTACGGTTCTTGGTTTTGGGCAATTGGGAACCGGGTCCCGGTTATAGGTACGTTCTGGTTTGTACCCGATCCGGTAACCGATTTTTTAAGAAAATTGTTTTTTTAACCGGTTTAATATATATATACCCGGTTCTGGTTTTCCGGTCATAACAGGGTGCCAAAAACCGGGACCGGAACCGGAATCGGCTCCCCGGTTTCCTGGTTTTCCGATTCTGGTTCCGATTCCCCAATAATTTTTGACACCCATACTTTTAAGGGATGACCAAAATGCACTTTTGGCAAACGCAATCCCAAATGCATTTTTTAACTTAAAAGCTATATTTCTCAAATGCAATCCCAAACATGCTCTTAAGCTCCCATCGACAAAATCGCATTTCCATGCTTTGCTTTTCTTTCTTGTCTTTTTTTCTTTATATATATCTTTAAGCTGTAATTCTCTTGTTTTTATTTTAATATCAATCCCTTAAATATCTTGTAATAAAAATACCAAAAATGCTCTATTTTTTTTTTTTACTAAACTTTCGAACAATTATTTTGATCTTCTTGGTCCCTCTTCAAAATAATATCAGTTATATATTAGGTATATGAACTAACTCTATAAATTATGTTAAATTCAAATATACTGTCGGTTTGATAGATTGTCCTATGACACTTACAAAAATCATAACTTAAGTTAGCAAAGGTTAGAGTGAAATGCTGAAAGTGATGATGGAACCACCTCTTATGCTTAAGTTAGTAAGAGTAGAATCAAGAGGGTATATGGACAAAATGTAAGCGTGAATGATTTTGCAAACACGTAACGGAATAGAATTTAGGTTCTGTGGGAACCTAGACCTTAGATTCTAAGAGAACCTAAACCTTTTAGATTTTAAGAAAACCTAAAAACTCTTTTTCAAACACAAGGATTGGGATTAATTTTCTGATTAATTTATTAATGAGCTTGATGTCTTTAAATAGACAATTACAATAAATAGTGAAAATAAAATTCTAAGTAGAGTAAACTAGTTTAATGATAATACTTATCTTTGTAAGTTTTAAGTGTTGGCTAAATGTTCGGTAAGCAAAATGGATTCAAAGTGCCAAATCATATGGGTGTCCGAACGAGATTCATAGCCGTCTGGACGAGATTTAAAAGCTGCACAGTTAATTTTATCCCGAGAGCCTCGTCTGCACCAGCATTCGGACGACCACTTACGAGAACAATATTTCCCGTGTTTTAAGAGCCCCGTCCGGACGAGCCCATTTACCGTCCGAATGGCCCGTAGTCTATTAGGTTTAATTTAAATGTAATTGAGTCCTAATTAGACTATGGGTCTTTGTATTATATATATAGATCTCTACATATCTGTATTACTACGAATTTCTGCATCTAGAATTCGATGTCGTGTGCTAAGAGAGTCTGTAGATCACGTAGAAGGATTGTGCTAGCTGTCTCTGGAAATGGCCACTGCGGTAGAAGGCAAGTGGGTCGCTTGTCTTATACAAGATCGGGTCAATTGCAAAGGTTTTGTAAGTGTGAACGTCTTGTAATCCTTTATTCTTTTACTGAGTTAGTTGATTTCCTGGGTTTGGCTACCACAGAGAGGTTTTACTTTTAGAGAGTTCTCTAATTGGTTTCCTTTTCATAACCAAAATATTTGTGTTGTTTATTGTTTATTGTTTCATATATTTTTGGTTGTTTATTAATTGTTAGGTCAGATCTATTTTCGCATAACATTGTGTGAAACACCTATACATTCAGAATAGGTGTCGTTTGGAGTCGTATATAGAATTTTCAATTGGTATCAGAGCGGGTTCACTCTGTCAAGGGATTAAATTCCCGAGTGTGATCCTATATATTTTCTAGATGTCTCAAACTCTTGATTGTTTCGCAACTGTTGATAATAATTTTTGTGAAACTATTATGTCTTCTGATAAACAATATTATTCTGACTATGATTCTGATAATGAAATTGATCTTCAGGAGACTTATAATTTGTTGTTTGTGGAATTCTTTGAGCTACAAGTTATTAATTCCAAGAATCTAAAGAAACTCAGAGAGGCTGAACATGATAAAGATGAGCTAATTGGTGAATTGAGTGATTCTCTTGATTTGTGTAAAACATTTAAATCTAAAAATCATGATCTTGCTAATAAAGTTGAGTCATTAGAGAATGAATTAAAGAAATCCAAAACTCTATTGGAAAAATTCTCTAATGATAATCTTGACAAAATTTTGCATACCCAAAAATCTACTTTTGATAAACCTGTGATTGATTTTGACAAGATTATTGCTCCTTCCTCTAACCTTGCTTCTTCTTCCAAGAAAGTTTTTGTTGAAACAGAAAACTTGGAAGAGCCATTGGATAAAGATAAGCTAGTTGTTGTTCACTCTTCAAGAAGAAGAGGAAAAGAAGTCTTAAAGAAAAAGAAGAAAACAACCACTGCCACCTCAAGATGTAAGAAGGGTAAGAAAGGTAAGTACTCTCGTACTGATCACTTTTTACCTAGAAGCAACTCCAACATTGTTTACTTTGCAAGGAACCAACCTTCTCAAAGGTTCATTCCTACATGTCATCATTGTGGTAAGATTGGGCATATTCGCCCTAATTGTTTTCAGTTGAATAATCATGAGCAAAAAAGAGACTATTTTCATTCTAGGGATAGTCATGAGGAATTATTCAACATGCTAAGGGGTGTTATCACCCAGTTAAATGACTTGGACTAGAGTCACACTTATGTTCCCATAATGAAGAAAGTTTGGGTTAAGAAGGTTGATACCGTTCACCCGTTGAGGGGGAGTGGTATTGAACTCACCTAGTTTAGGTGGGCACATTGCATGCCTAGGACAGACTTTGCTTATATATATATATATGTGTGTGTGTGTGTGTGTGTGTGTGTCCTAGTGTCATAGTTTGTTGGGTGTTTTTTTTTTTTTGGTTTAAATTTTTTGTTGTTTGTGTTTTGTTTCTTTTAACATGTTTTGTTTTGTGTGCATTTAAAAAAAAAAAAAAAATCAAAAAGACAAAAATATTTTAATTTGGTTGTTTTTCTTTTCTTTCTTTCTTTTGTCTTATGTACCCAGATAGTCCATTAATTTCTCATGTTGCCTACATGGATTTAATTTCTTGCATCTTGGAATATTCTAAATATGCATGAGATAGAAAATTGTTTCAATGGACTTGTTTTTGCAGTTACCTAAAGCTTGAGCGTATGTGGTACGTTTTACCTATGTTTAATTCTTATGCACACTTAAGCTTAATTTGAGGAAATTTTTTTAAAAAGTGAGGCATGTTAGGTAACTACATGAGGTGTTTTTGACTAGTCATATTTTTTTTCAAATTAACCATATGCTAGTTGAACCTAAGGCTTAAAAATTCCTGCATTCTTTCTTTTGTATAAAGCACCAATTGTTTAAGGACACACTCTCAAAGATAAAAAGAATCAAAATAGTGAAACACAATCAAAAGAACATGTTCCTTATGGAATTTATTTCTACTGTGTCAAACTTGTGCTATTATTTTTCAAAAGAGGATTGTATTGGATGAGAGTGGCTAGGCCTTAGTATGATAAGGTTTGACTTTTGATTGAATTTACTTGTAAAAACCTCGTGTTGGTGAAACTTTCCCCTCTTTTGTAAACTGATATTTTTTTTCTCATTAGATGGCTTACACACACAACACACAAGCATGGGTTGAATGGATCATTTCTCTTGGCTTGGGTTAAACAATATGAGTTTCTTACCATTTCTAGTCTCATGTATATTTTGCATATTTGGAGTATGTTTGGGATATTCATTGCTAAAATACATGAGTTGTTGATGTGTGTATCATGTGTGTTCATTTGACTTTTGTGGGAGAGAAATTTTTTTTAAAAGTTTCTTGTTGATTATTAAGTCTTATATTGAGGGGGAGTTTATGTTATTCATGATCTTGTTGTATTCTTCATGCATTTTCCTATATGTGATCATGAGTGTTTGATTATTGTTTTTCCTGTTCCACATATACCTTGATGTTTTTGTGTTGAGTGTTTCAGGAAACATGATACATTTTGTCAATTTGTGACAAAAAGGGGGAGTATTGATAAGTGCTAAAATATTTATATTTTCAGCCCTTAACTTGCATGTTTTAATCCCTTGGTTTTGGTTAATTAGGACATTTTACTGCCTTTTTGTATTTTCTTTGTTTTATAGGCTTTTGGAAGAAAAGAAAACATTTATGGAAAAATTCCAAGCTTAAAGGGGCAAATTGGGAAGACCTAGAGGATATGGTTAAGCTTAACCAATCATGGTTAAAGTTTAATCAAATAAAGGAAAGGATTAATTCAGAATTTCTCAATTTGAAGTCAAATCGGATTGGATGCAAAATTGGATTCTGAATATGTCTCGGTATTTTGACCATAACTTTCATCTCAGATATCCGATTGAGGTGATTCAAGCGGCATTGGAAAGCTAACTCAAACTACTACAATTCATTGTGAAATAGAATTTTCCCAATTCGGAGCGCCGCAAGGCCAAAATCATGCCGTAAGATAGGACCGCAATTCTGGGCGAATCCTATTCCGATTTGGGCTTAGGTTTTCTTTAACCTAATTGGGCTTGGACTTAAATCTCCGAAATTCCTAGGATTACTAGGGCTTCTAGGACTCTCCTAAGCCCTATAAATAGACCTCTAAGCCTCACAATTGAGGGGGGATCAGACGAAGACGCGCCGGGGGCGCCGTTCTTGGTTGCTTTCCGTGTTTTCTGGGTTTTTGTAACTTGGAACTCAAATTCTTTTGTAAGTTTTTAATTTTAATGAAGTAATTTAGTTTCTTTATGATTTCTTTTGTCATGAGAGGCTAATTCTTCAACTAAGGTTGAAGATGAAGCCTCACCATTGATTAGTTTTATATTTTTATGTTTCGTTCGTACAAATCCGTCGTTTAATGTAATGTATGTTCGTTTCAGTTCAATTGTGTGACAAAATTGTGATTGATTGTTGTTTATAAATCACAAAAATGTTGGATATTCGTTGTGTTTCATCCAACGGATACATCGAATGATTTGATTGAGACTTATATCCATTGTGATTTACGGATACAATGGATCTCAATTGGATATTCGTTGTGATTTGTAATAGAGATGGATTCATCGAATGATTCAATTGGTTTATAAAAAAACAATAGAACATATATATGGGGTTTAATTGTTTGTCGGATGCATGAATGAAAACATAAGAATGTATGCTTTGATTTGGTGAGGTGAATTCTAAAACCTTAGTCGTTTATCTTTTGATTATTTTTATTTTATTTAGTTTATGTTAGTTTATTTTCAAAGTCAAAATCATTCGGAACTAGGTTAAGATATAATTGATTTAGATAGAAATTAAATTTCACAAACACAATTCCCTGTGGATCGACCTCGCACTTGCACACACACTATATTGCACACGACTCGTGCGCTTGCGAGTACAATTAAATTTGTACATCAAATTTTGTATAAAATTGGGGAGAGGATGGTGACTCGTCCGATTGATTTTGTCTTCGAAATTGCCAAAGGGGAAGTTTGTAAGTTTTAAGTGTTGGCTAAATGTTCGGTAAGCAAAATGGATTCAAAGTGCCAAATCATATGGGCGTCCGAACGAGATTCATAGCCGTTCGGACGAGATTCAAAAGCTGCACAGTTAATTTTATCCTGAGAGCCTCGTCTACAACGGCGTTCAGACGACCACTTACGAGAACAATATTTCCCGTGTTTTAAGAACCCTGTCCGGACGAGCCCATTTACCGTCCGGACGGCCCGTAGTCTGCTAGGTTTAATTTAAATGTAATTGAGTCATAATTAGAGTAGGGGTCTTTGTATTATATATATAAATCTCTACAGATCTGTATTACTACGAATTTCTGCATCTAGAATTCGCCGTCGTGTGCTAAGAGAGTCTGTGACATAGAGAGTCTGTTCTCTCTCTTAGAGTGATCGTTTGTTGATTGTTGAAGTGAAGTCAACCGGAGTTCCAGTGAAGGGAGATCACGTAGAAGGATTGTGCCAGCTGTCTCTGGAAAGGGCTACTGTGGTAGAAGCCAAGTGAATCGCTTGTCTTATACAAGATCGAGTCAATTGCAAAGGTTTTGTAAGTGTGAACGTCTTGTAATCCTTTATTCTTTTACTGAGTTAGTTGATTTCCTAGGTTTGGCTGCCTCAGAGAGGTTTTACTTTTAGAGAGTTCTCTAATTGGTTTCATTTTCGTAACCAAAATATTTGTGTTGTTTATTGTTTATTGTTTCATATATTTTTGGTTGTTTATTAATTGTTAGGTAAGATCTATTTCCGCATAACATTGTGTGAAACACCTATACATTCAGAATAGGTGTCGTTTGGAGTCGTATATAGAATTTTCAATCTTTAATATTTAAATTCTAATCCCTACTTCTAATGTTATCTATAAAGATAACATATTATCCTAAGGTATTTTAATCCTAGAATACGTCTAGTATTAGACCCCTAACAAAGAGCTTAATTGCGTACCTAGCTATGACGTGGACTGTTTTATCTTTATATAGGTTCTCCATCTTTATTTATTTTTATTTTTTGACATGTCCACACAAGAGGGGGAGGAAGATTCAAATTAGTGACCTCCGCTTCATTAGGCGTGGTCCCAGCCGATTGAGCTACCTTTTGGGGACGGTTCTCCATCTTTATTTGGCAACCGTGCTCAACAAAACAAGTATCGAAATTTAAGAGAGCTGAAAAGTAGTTTTTTCTTTTAATTTAATTCGGTTCGGGTGACACCTCCAACGGCTCCTTTACAAGAGATGCATGCATATAAGATCTTAACCCAAGAGATGCAATGGATGTACAGAATAAAGGGAAGTAATTGAAGACAAAAATATTTTTCCGATGGGACAAATGTGTGCAAATGTGTGGAGTCCCAAAATTGTGGACTTTCTTTTCACGCATTACTTCTAATTCAGCATATACACACACATAAGCTGATTGTCTTGTCTAAGATCGAAAGGCAATGTGGAAATTTGGTCATGGCGTGATGTTCAACCAATTCTTTTGGATGTATTCATAACCAGCTGCTTCTTGCAGGGATGCAATTGTTTTTTTCCCCAAAAGCTGAAGAATTGGATCACCTTTGTTAGCCAAACTTTTTTTTGTTATGGTGATGAGTTTGATTAGAGGACTTTATGATAAAGCAGCAGCTAGGAATCTTTTGGAGTTAAGATCGAGGATAAGATGGCTTTTTGTGTTATTTCACTTTATGCCAATAGCACTACAATATTTCCTACCAGAGACTCAAGTAAGGGAAAATTCAGATTTTAATGGGTTCTTATTTTGAAGAAGTTATCGGTTTAAAGTCAAGTTTTGAAAATAGCAAGATGGTTTGTCTAGAATTGTGTTATTCTATGTGGTATTTCTGATCCTTTTTAAGAGCTATATTAGGGAAGCTATTGTGTTAATATTAAGGCTCCGTTTATTTCGTACGAAAAATCACAATTATATATATGAAAAATGATATTTAGTAGACTCTCATATGACTTTCTTGCAACTTCGCCCGACTGGATCCCTGCGAAGTTTGGGCGGTGGCCTAGCAGGATCCCAATGAGTTCATGTAGGGTACGTATCGAGTCTCGGCGATATCCTAACTGAGTCTTGATGGGTTCCAACCGAGTCTCGATGGGGTCTTGATAGTGGCCCAGTGAAGTCCTCGTGGGGTCCTAGCGACGTCCCGACTCGATTCATCGATTTGAGAATAAAATGCTCAAACTCAAAAAATAGTTCACAGTTTCCATTTTTTGAAAACCATTTTACAAAAATTAAAGAAGCTTGTTTGATCAAACTGAAAATATTTTTCGTTAACTATTATTTTCTTTGTCGCAACAAACACTCGAAAATGCAAAAAGTATTTTTCAAAAACTATTTCATACCGAAACAAACGGAGCCTTAATATTAAGTTATTAACACAATACCTTCCCAACTAGTAATATAACTCTTAAAAAAGATCAGAAATATCACAGAGAATGACACAATTCTAGACAAACCATCTTTATCAAGCTTTGTTATATATATATATATTTCTAAAACTTAGGGCTGACTGATCCTATATTTTTGTCAAAAGTTGCCGTTTGATTACCCTAATATTGAAACTACCTTTTACTTTTTTTTTTTCTTTTTTTTTTATTTTTGTAAAGCGGAATACAATATGATTTTTCGCTAATAAGTGCTTCGAATTCCTACCCAAATGATGCCTAATCACAGTGCATGTCCTATTCATGGTGTTGCCACAAATCAATTTTTTTTCGATGAATTACCACAATTCATAATTGCCGCTCATTTTGATTATTATTTCCGCTCATTTTTCATCAATAATAGCTACATATACAATGATACATCTCTAACGAGCACCGAAATTACAATCCCATAATTGCTATCATTTGTGTCCCGATAGCAGAAATAGTGATTTTGTTACCTTCAACACTTTAAGACTAACATAGAATACCCATTGGCAGCTAGTTATAGGTCAATAGAATCCTTAACTGTACCAATTATAAATGTTATTATTATTATCTACAATAACAAGGCAATGACTATAAACAAATCTCTTTAGGAGAGTCTCAAAGCTATTATATTATTTTAAAAGCACAAACAAAAAAGAGTACAAACAAACTTGATTCTCTCATATTAGCTTCTTTTAGTATCTTGTAGAAACTTCAATTTGATCTTGTTGAGTGTGGTTAAAATGCTTTTAGCATTAGTCCTCTTCTCACGTAACTCAGAACAACATTGCAAAGCCAATTCCATTATGGACACCATACAATTCTCCGTAGAAGCATAATCTATTTCAGTTCTCAACAAATAGGCATCAACAACTTTAGTTACTGAAAGGGGTAAAGATTCCTCTACCCAACTCTTCAAGCTCATTTTTCCGCCAAACATGTCATCTGTAGGTTTCTTTCTCGTGAAAGTTTCCATCAGCAAAATGCCATAACTATACATATCTCCTCTTGTAGAAACAATTCCTTCTGATCCATACTCTATTTGCAACATAACAACTAATCATCAGAAGAGAATTATATATTCCAAAGATATAAAGTGCTAAAATCGATATTCTATCAAAAAGTTATAGTTGTCCATGTATTCATGAGTATAATGATAAACATGCAAGTTCTAGTTGTAGAATAAAAACATTACCTGGTGCCATATACCCAATAGTAGCGAGGGTCATGGTTCGCATCATAGAATCCCCATCACCTAACAGTTTGGCAATGCCAAAATCAGCAACATGTGAGACCATATCTTCATCTAATAAGATATTGCTGGGCTTCAAATCACAATGAACAATAGGTGTTGAATAACCAAAATGAAGGTATTCTAGTGCTGACGCGACATCGATCATTATATTTAGTCTTTGTAAGATACTCAAACAACGGTCTAGAGAATACAACCACTTCTCTAGGTTTCCATTAGGCATGTATTCCAATATAAAAGCTTTGAAGTCAATGCCACTACATGTGGTGATGATTTTGACAAGATTCCGATGACGAATATTGCGTAGTACCTCACACTCTGTATCAAAACTTTTGAATGCCCCTTCTACTGCCAAGTTAAAAACTTTTATTGCAACAATCATTCCATCTGAGAGGGTCCCCTGATATACTGATCCAACGCTCCCTTTACCAAGCAAGTTGCTTGCACTAAACCCTTTTGTTGCTTGAAAAAGTTCTTCTTGGGAAATTCTTTTCCATGTCGCTAGTTGTAATGACTTTGCCTCCACTCGAAGTTTTGCATTCCCTGTTCGGCGTCTTGTCCATACTAATAGAATAGCAACTAGAAGCATTATTAACCCAATTGTTGGTAATACATACTTCAGTATACTTGCTTTTGCGGTATGTTTTGGTAAAGAAACACCTTCTTCACATGGGGGGACTCGCAATCGGGGAGCACCACAAAGTCCATCATTTGACATAAATGATGCAGCGGAGAAGTTTACAAATGGTCCTCCTGTAGGTATTTTTCCTTGTAGTCTATTGAAAGAGACATTTAGATATTGGAGTTGTGAAAGTGCTTCTAAGGACTTTGGAATCTCTTCGGATAAGTTGTTACTGGAAAGATCCAAGAATTCCAAACTTACCAATTCACCAAAAGATTCAGGAATTGAACCTTCTAATCGATTGTCCGCCAATGAGAGATCACTTATATCTTTGAGGTCACCAATTGTTGTTGGGATATCACCTGATAATTGATTTCTTGATAAATTTAATACTGTCAAGACCTTCAAATTTCCAATCTCTAATGAGAGAGAGCCATTTAGAGAATTTGATGACAAGTGGACCATTAAGATATATGTAAGGCTCCACAAACTCAGGGGAATCATAGAAGTCAATTTGTTGAAGTGCAAGTCAAGATATCTTAGAGAAGTCAGATTATTTATACATGCAGGAATAGGGCCAGAAAGCTCATTATCATGTAAATACAACTCAACCAAGCCCTCTAAATGACAAATATCAAATGGGATGGGACCTTCTAGTCTATTATGATCAAGTCTCAAACCTTGAAGCTTCTTCAATCTTCCCACCGTAGTTGGAATAGGTCCAGCCAATTCATTGAACCGTAGGGACAAAGTCATCAAGTTGCTTAAATTGCCTATATCTCTAGGAATGCTACCTTTAATGTTGCAATTATCTATGAAAAGTCCTTGAAGAGAAGTTGGAAGATTTCCAATGGAATCAGGAAGGATGTTATTTAGTAGATTACTTGACAAATCTAATTGTTTAAGATATGCCAAATTTGACAGAGAAGAGAAAAAGTTGACCTTTGGAGTAGAAGATTCAATGGTCAAATTATTGTTTGCTACGCTGAGCCACTGAAGGAGCCTTAAATTACCAAGTGCTTTTGGAATCAAGCCTGAGAATGAGTTGTTGCTCAGATCTAAGATAGTGAGATTTGGAGCATTAGAGATAGAGCTAGGAATTGTTCCATTGAGTTGATTTCTCCAAAGAAAAAGTTCTTGGAGATTTGGAAGGAAGAAGCCTACATTTGATGGAAGATGGCCTGAGAAGTTATTGAAAGACATGAAGATTACTTGTACTGTTGAGATGTTAAAGATCTCAAATGGAATTAGACCATTGAAGTGGTTGAAACCGATATCAAAGATCTCAAGTTTTTGTAGATTACCAATTTCACTTGGTATTGCACCTGGCACAATATGAACAACGATGTATTATTATTCAAAATAATAATAATAATAAGGCACTTTAATCAATCATACATACAAGTGAACATGTGTCTATTAAACTAGCTACATCCTCAAATTAAGAGCTAATTAATAAATAAGCCACTCCGTCATGTTGAGTTGGCCACCTTGTTGGTTGATCCTCTATTTTATTAGTTGCTCTTTGTGGAAAACATTGTTAATTTGGTTTTAGCGCTAGCCATAAATGTGATATTATATAAGTCTTATATTTAAATCTGCAAAGAGTAGTACAACAAAAAGGGAAAAAAAAAAAAAAAAAAGTGTCTTTTCCTTCTCTTTTTATTTTTTATTTATTTTTATATATAAATAATGATATAAATCATTAACTACATATATAGCCTTAAGATAGGAACCACCTACATGAATAGAGCAACATGATTAATATTTTCAGTTTTTTTACAACAAACCAGGGAAAGAGTTGATTATATTTATGTTTGTATCGGAAGATATAGATACGTTTTTTATTGTTAATTTTTTAGTGTATCTAGGATGTTATACTTTTCATAGCTTTTGACTATGTTTCTATGTATGAGCTTTATGCTCTGAATCTCTTATTATGAAATGAAGATGAAAGAATTACCTAAAAAATAAATAAATGAGAAACATTTAAGCAGATCACAACATCCAAAAATTAATAGAAAAAAAAGAGATGGGGATTTTTGGAAAAAGAGGGTGTGGTGATTGGGCGTTGACTTCATTAACTGGTAGAGAAAGGACCGACAATTTTCTTTCTTTTTTTTTTTCTTTCTTTTTAAAAAAAAAAAAAAAAATCACTATTGACGAGTCAGAAGAAAGTTGAAAGATCTACAAATGACTACTATTTATTCAATATAATATGATAGATAGTTTTGGCTTCTTTCCTTTTAACTTTAATGAAATAGATTATTAAATAGTTTTGAGATGAAGACATAAGTTGTTGAGATCACTATTTGTCTAAACTAATCAAATACAACGGGATGAGTGTGACCAAATTACCATTTTTTTTTTTTTAGGCGATGTATATAATTTTTGCAACTCATCTTGAATTAGGCAAATTAGGCAATTTTTTTTTTTTTTTTTTTTTTTCACTTTGATATTGTATTATAACACTTTTTCAAAACCAAAAACAAAAAATTATTCAAAACACGTTAACACAACTAGTCGTCGTTTGTTGATTTTTATTTTCTTTGTTGGCTTATATTTTTGCATTTACATTGCTCGATATGTGCCACATTAAGAAATGAGACATGTTACACATCATTTTCTCAATTATTTTTTAACTGTCTCTTTTACAAATTCATCATTGGATTTGTAGACTTACACATGGGTTCCATAAATTCAATAATGTATTCATCCATCTAGTGTACAAAGATGAGATGGAGAATGATTTTATCATTTCTCTTAAGAAAAGCTCAACTGACATACCAAATCCACACCTGTTGTTCAAAAGTTAGGATTGCAGCTCCTTCGACCAATGAGGGTCATTTAGACCCTAGTAACAATAAACAATTGATTGCTATCCACAAGATTTTTTTTTTTTTTTTTTCCTAGAGTTCCTTAAATCCTTTTGTTTCCTTGTAGGTTCTGGACAAATTGTTTTGTACTTTTAATTGAAGGATACCCAATTTGAGGCAAAAAAAATAAGATATCCTAAGTCAATGATGCAATCCATATAATCAATCAAAACATACCTCTAAAGTTGTTGTAGGAAAGGTCTAATCCTGTGAGCATTGTTAAGTTTCCAATTTCTTGAGGTAATCTTCCTGTAAATTTATTATTCCTCATAGATAAAATCTGTAGTTGCTTGCACTTGAACAAAGTAGATGGGATAGTACCTGCAAAACATTTGCCATTTAAGAACAAACGCTAAAACTTCCCAAGTGACTAACAATTAAAAGAATGCTAAACATACCTCCAAAGATGTTGTTGTCAAGGTATAACTCTGTGAGCATGATTAAGTTTTCAATTTCTGAAGGTAAACTTCCAATGAAATCATTCTCACTCAGTGATAAATATTTCAATTGTTTGCACTTGAACACAGTGGATGGGAGTTGGCCATAAAACTGATTATTAGATGCCAGAAACTGTTGCAAGTTGGGAAGATTTTCAAACATATCCATTGGGAAATGACCAGAAAGCTTATTAGCTCTTAGGTTAATGACTTGCAATGACATGTTGGAAATAATGGATGGCATCGGACCAGAAAGCATGTTATCTGTGAGATCAATTACTTTCAAGTTGTATATATTGAAGATGGAGGACGGAATGGAGCCCGAAAGTTGGTTATAGCTAAGATCAATTATTTGCAACAAAGATATGTTAGATAGAGATGGTGGAATAGTCCCCGAAAATTTGTTACCATACAGAGACAAATTTTGAAGTTTGGATAACAAGCCTATCCATGAAGGGATTTTTCCACTGAAGTTATTGAATCCAAAAGATAAGTATTGCAACCGGTAAAGATGAGACAACTCATTGGGAATAGAGCCATGAAAACTATTGTTTTCGATGCTTAGAGTAATAAGAAATGAAAGGTTTCCCACGTCCGGAGGAATGGTGCCTATAAGATCCATGTAAGAAAGGTTTAATGCGATGACTCGACGATGGTCAGAACCACAAGTGATACCAACCCAATTGCAAATAGAGGAGCCGATGGACCAGTTATTTGTCAAAACATTGTAGGGGTCATAAGAAATTTGAGCCTTTAAGGCAAGAAGAGCAGATTGATCAGTGGTAATGTTGGGAAGGGTTGCAATAACTAAGCTTGCCATGTAAATTTGCACCGTGAGAATTGACACACAAAGGAGGAATAGGAAACAAGTTCTCTCCATGACTAGTGTATGTTGGTCGAGGTACTGGGGATTAGTGCGAGTTCAAGTGAGACTATATATATATATATGGTTCTACTATACATGTTGGCGAGTTGGGCTTATCATTTCTTTTTGTGTTTTTTAATGCTGCCATCTCCTTTGATATATATATATATATATATATATATATATATATATATATCTTCATCTAGCAATAATTCACTTGGCTTAAGAATGCCGTGCGTAGAAATTAGAATCGCCATGAGGAAGACTTTTGAAGTCAATGTCAATGGACATTAATGTGATGTCCAATCTTTCAAGGTCGACTTTAATAAAATTAGTGGAGAGTACGAGCACTTTTCCAAACTCCCATTAAGAATATTGGCAGCAAATAGTGATGACTTTGACAAGGTTGTCATGACAAAATTATTCCAGGCATTTCTTGGCAATTTCTTGGAAACTTGTGAGTGGTCATCCTGTGAGTGAACCATATCTATCACATTATAGAAAATAAGAAAAATAAGAAAAACTTGAGTGAACCATATCTATCACATCATAGAAAATAAGAAAAATAATGCACCTGTGTCGCATTGGTGTCTTCTTTCTCTATGACCTCATGGTGTGTTTCGCAAAAGACTTAAAAAAAAAAAAATATTATTATTTTTAAAATCAATTTTAATATTTTTAATTTTTACATCACATTAATCACTTTTTATTATTATTCAAATAAAAAATTATTACAAAACAATTTATTTTTTTTACTTTTTTATACAAAACATTTTTATTTTTATTTTTATTTTATTATTATTTTTTACATCAATCAAATCTACTACAATTTTAGTCTACTCCATTTTTCAAGTTCTTTGACAAACACAATCTCAACAACCCATAACGACTTGCAAAGCCCTATTCCAATTTTGAATATATCACATCACTTCGAATTCTCCCACGAAAGAAAGTCGTTGCCATGGGAGAATTCAAAGGGATGTGATATATTCCAAATTAGAATAGGGCCTTGCAAGTTGTTATGGGTTGTTGAGGTCCTAGAAATTCCTCCTTATTAAAAAGACTCTCAGACACTTGACAGCAACATCAACATTAATCGTCAAGTGTAGTTCCCGCTGTCTAGTCAAGTCAAGTCGATCGTCAATATTAATTAACATTAATCATCAACATGGATCGGCCACCTTCAAGGGATAAATTTATTATTATTTTTTATTTGGCCCTTGGGGGTGGCTTCGAACTAGGGTGGCCGGCCACCCTTTAGTTTTTATTTTTTATTTTTTAATTATTTTTAAAATATATATATATATATATATTTTTTTTTTTATTAATGAGACAGATGTCTCATTTATGACCTCAAAATTTCTCTAAAGAAATCTTAACCATTAACTGAATATTCTCCAATTCAAAATGGACCGGAGAGAATCCTCTTCCGTGAGAACACAACCACTTTTCCATTCCCATTGAGAAAATTGGCAGCAAATAGTGATGATGACTTTGACAAGGTTGTCATGACAACATAGCAGGCATTTCTTGGCAATTTCTTCTTGAAAAACTTGTGAGTGATCACCCTTCATATTTATTGCTAATTAATTAAAAAGACTCTCAGACATTTGACAGCAACATTAATAAGCTTATTTACTGATATTTATAGCATTTTTTTTTAATTAATTGTTTTAATCATCTCGAATGAATAAGCTCCACATCATATTAGCACTTATTTGTTAGTAAAATAGTTAGTACCCTTAGCATTTTTCATAATGTTTATCTTATGGAATTGTGACTATCTTAGTTGGGCGTAACCATAGTAGTATTTACCCGAGTAATGCTACAAGTCCCTCTTGTATCTTTCTTGAGTCCCTCCAAGAATGATGTGGCTATTAAAATCATAATTGAGCTTGTGATTGATCATTATTAGATTTTGATCAAATTGTAATTTTAATAGCTATATTATTATTGGAGGGACTCAATAGAGATACAAGAGAGACTTCTAAAATTACTCGTATCTACCCACTTGAAGCCGTACAGGAAGAACCTAGACAATAAAAATTACATACGCTCTCTCAAATTCGCAGTAAAGTTAATATTGATGATTAACTTGACTATAGCGGGAACAACACTTGAGGATTAATGTTGATGTTGCTGTCAAGTGTCTGAGAGTCTTTTTAATAAGGAGGAATTTCTGGGACCTCAACAACCCATAACAACTTGCAAGGCCCTATTCCAATTTGGAATATATCACATTTTACGGGAGAAGGGCCTTGCAAGTTGTTATGGGTTGTTGAGTGTGTGTTTGTGAAAAACTTGAAAAATGGAGTGGACTAAAATTATAATATATTTGATTGATCTGAGAAAAAAAAAAATATTTTGTATGAAAAAGTTTTTTTTTAAAAAATGTTTTATAATAATTTTTTATTTAAATAATAATAAAAAATAATTAATATGATGTAAATGTTAAAAATATTAAAATTAATTTAAAATATATATATATATATATATATATTCAACTTTCAAGTCTTTTGCGAAACACACCATGAGGTCATAGACAAAGAAGACACCAATGCGACACAGGTGCATTATTTTTCTTATTTTCTATGATGTGACAGGTATGGTTCACTCACAAGTTTTTCTTATTTTTCTTATTTTTTATGATGTGATAGATATGGTTCACTCATCAGGATGATCACTCACAAGTTTCCAAGAAGAAATTGCCAAGAAATGCCTGAAATAATTTTGTCATGACAACCTTGTCAAAGTCATCACTATTTGCTGCCAGTATTGTCGGTGGGAGTTTGGAAAAGTGGTCGTATTCTCCGCTAATGTTATTACAACATTCTCAGTGGGTGGGAGTTTGGAAAAGTGGTCTTATTCGCCGCTAATGTTATTACAACATTCTCAGTGGGAGTTCAGAATACGGAGTTTGGAAAAGTGGTCGTATTCTCTACTAATTTTATTACAATATTCTCGGTGGGAGGTTGGAGAAGTGGTCGTATTCTCTACTAATTTTATTACAATATTCTCGGTGGGAGGTTGGAGATGGGAGGTTGGAGAAGTGGTCGTATTCTCTACTAATTTTATTACAATATTCTCGGTGGGAGGTTGGAGAAGTGGTCGTATTCTCTACTAATTTTATTAATTTTATTACAATATTCTCGGTGGGAGTTTGGAAAAGTGGTCGTATTTTCCACTAATTTTATTACAATATTCTCGGTGGGAGTTTGGAAAAGTGGTCGTATTCTTCACTAATTTTATTACAATATTCTTGGTGGGAGTTTGGAAAAGGAGTTATGTGTCTGCCAAAGTCTGATGTGGCTTTATTAAAAAAAAAAAAATTGTTGAAAAATCTCTCTCTTCCTAGTCCTGTTAGATTTTGTTTTTTTATTTTTTTGTTAAATTTTTATGAGTTAATATTTAGTTTCTAATGCCTCAAAATTTATTTTTAGATTTAAAACTAAAACCTAGAAGGTAAAAGGTTAACTTTTTAGGAATTGTATCACTCAAAAATGATTCGATCATCCTAAATTTGGTGCTAATGCTTCAAATTTAGTATTAATACTTCAAATTTAGAGAATAATGCTATTCAGCAGCATTAAGTGCGGAACCAGTCCGCCAAAAAGGCTGGGTTAACCAGCCTTTTTATTAAAAAAAAAAAAAAAAAAATTTCACAACCACGCGTGAAGGACTTAAACAGGTTAGAGGTTTCAAATTTTTTATTTTTTCCCCCAAATCCCCAAAACGTTTCCCTCTCCTCCTCTCCCACGGTGCTCCCTCCCTCCCCTCATCCAAAACTGGTCACGTCACCACTCGAAATCCGGCCGATCTCTACCCGCCACAACGACCGGCGACGCCCACCATCCAAAAACGGCAAGTCACCAGCTCGAAAATCCGGCCGAACGCCACATCCGGTAATTTTTCTCTCTTATTATCTGGTTTTTCTCTTGTTTTGTTGGGCTGAAATCATGATGACCGATTATAGTAAGAATTGGTGGTTTTTTGTTTGATTTCGAAAATGGGTAAGAATTTTTGGTTACTTTTTGTTTTTCATTGGGGATTATGGGTTTGGTTCTAATTTTTTGATTTCTTTACTATTTTGATGGAATTTGGATGGCCGAATACTACCCTAATCTGACATTTGAGGTAAGCTGAATGGGTATAGGTTTTGTTGGGCTGAAATCATGATGACCGATTATAGGAAGAATTGGTGGTTTTTTGTTTGATTTCGAAAATGGGTAAGAGGGAATGACTCTGCATATGTTGCTTCAAATAAGCCGGTTTCTTGAAAGTGGCACCACATTCTGTGCAAGTATTGGATTTTGTCCCCTCCATTTTCTCTTCTTCATCAACACCTTTCTCCACCATCTCTTCCTGAAAAGTAGCGAAACAAAGAAAAAATAAATAGCAAGTTCAATATACAAACAAGCACATATTAGCGAGAGAGAGAGAGAGGTAGATGCAGACCTTGTGATGGATGAGGATGTAAGAGCTGATGAGGGACTTCTTGGACCTGCAAATGCCGCAGTACTCACAGAAATAACTCCTTGTGTCTCTGAATATTGGCTTTTCTATCTCTCCCATCTCTCTCTCTGTATGCATCACTCCAGCGAGACTGTCGCGCCCGCCCGGGCTTTTAATTCACAAAAAAGGAAGAAAAAAAAATTAGGGTGTGAACTAAACTTTTGTCAAAGCTAGAACAAAGGAAAATTTTCAAACTTTTAGTCCCCAGTCCAATAAACCAAAGCTCTTACAGAGAGGAAATAAAATTTAAGGGGTGCTCCGGTTCTACCTCCAAATCCCCCAATTTCTTGAAAATTTAAACTAAATCTCTAACTGGGCATCAATGAAACAATACCCATTCGATTACCCTAAATCAACAATCACAACCCAACATAAATTATGAGCAACCGTGAACATAATCTTCCAAAATTAGTCTTAATCGTCATATGGGTATATCAAAGAACTACCAATTTCACCATAATTCGAAATTTAAGGCACAATCAAGGGGAAAGCAGGACTTGAGAAGAAAAAGAAAAAAATCACAGTTACGAGAAGGATTTAGAGCGAATTACCTCAAGTAGTTGCCCAACCAAATCCTCTTCGTTTCCTTCCTGCCTTCGGTGATTACTACAGAAGAGAGGGTGTCTGAAGGGAAAGAGTGGCATCCAGTCATCCACAGCTTGAAAAATATTGATTTTTTTTTTTTTTGCATGATTATATGACTAGGGTTACATTACATTATTGAGCAGGTATCGGCCCAACTTTAATTACGACTGGGCTTTGGGCCCGCCTGGATCTATTGGAATTTCACAAAATAAATCCCCAAAACTAAAACTCTACGATACATACAAGTAATCTTACACGTATCTTTACACTTTTTGATGTCGCCTTTAAAATTATTATTAAATTTATGATTGATTATTATTAATAGTAATTTTAAGATTCATTAGGAGGGAGTGTCTGTAGCACTTCTCAAAACATATATAACGTTTCTCTTTTTATGGTTGGGAGAGTGGAGCCAAGGGCGAGAAACTATAATTTTTAGTTTGGTGTGGCAAAATTCTTTAAAAAAAAAAAATTCTTGGCGGATTAATAGAGATCTATGTAATAGTTCAATACAATTCAACAACTATAAGAAACAATGAATATACAATATGTAGTCCGTACGTCTCTCTTCGCTTCTGCTCTCTCTTTTCTTTTCTCTTTCTTATTGTATTATTTTATATTTTATATATATTTCAACAAAGGACAACAAAACTCGTGAAAAACTTATCGTCACTAATATTACTTAAGTTTTGTCAAAAAAATAAAAATAAAAATAAATAAAACCTCCAAATGAGCCAAAAATCGTCACTAAGACTCTCTTGTTACTTGTTAGCGACTATATATATGGTAGCTAAACTCTCTTATTGGTCACTAATACTCTCCTTTTAAGAATCACAAATGTGGTTGCTCCACATATGTGCTTGCTAATTCTCTCCTATTAATTTTCTGGAAATATGTAATGTTTTGATTAGTTGTAAGTGAAAAATAACACTTTAGACCCCAAATACAATGTAGTTAACAACATCAAATAAAATTTGTGGTGATAAAAATATTGAAACCAACAAGAATATATAATCCAAACATCACCAGCACATCAATAACAATTTTTTTTTTCTTTGACAAAGAGGAAACCCTTTGACACTAGAAGGTAAAACCTCTTGGGGGCATCAAAACATACAATAGACTATTGTATAATTGATTTTGTTTTCAACTTGATTTTATTCAATGTATTGTTTTTTGTTACGTTTAACTTAGGGTACAATAGACTTTTTTATACAGGTTGACACATACTAATTTTTAATTTCAAAAGCAAAAAGGAAGAAATATTTTAGAATCTCTATTTGTGGTTGTAGTAGCACAAAAGGTTAATAAGGCATTTGTTCTTAACTTTTTTTTTTTTATTAGCCCAACCCTTTGAAATATTCAAAGGTTGATGGTATATTCCTAGCTTGATGCAATATTAACATAATCCAAGCTTAAAATGAAATGACTTTTGCTATATATAAATACATCTATTTCCCTATTGTATCCGGCACAAGAAAGAAGAAGTATGACTAAAATTATAATATACGTTTTTATCTTTATTATCGTCTTCCTCTCCGGCGTCTCTGCTTTTCCTGTAAACGGAGGTAATTAGTTCTAATTTTCTTAATTATATCCTTATTTAGCATCTAATATAGATTTTAACTTTGAATCTGTCAAGCCAAAACTAGGCTATATAATTATTGGGCATGTTATATAAAGGTTTTGTTAATTATTTTTAAAATATTAACTAAATGATTACATCAAACATTATTCCTAAGTGCAATGATCCTAAGTTTAAACTTCAACTCTACGGTTTAGAAAATTTTAATTAATTATTCTACGTATTGGACAAGTGTTATAATACAAATTAATTTATTAAATTAACTTTTTTCTATTAGGGTAAATTTTTAGGATATTTGGTGATTTAATATGATATCAGAGCAGTCTCAGCAATTCACCTCTTCAAGTACATATTACACGTATTAGGTCTCGCTTGTGCTTTAAAAATCTTGATGATTCATGTTTCTCTCACTTCTAAATTTTCACTCATTGATAATATTTTACCTATAAACAACATTGAATTTTGAGTAGCTCTAAACCTTTGGTGATTTATAGGTGAATTTTGCTCAAACCGTAGTAAGATCAAGAAAAGTTTCTCTAAAAATGGTTATACGAAAAGATATTAATGCTATATGTATCAATGTTTTAGAAATTCTATTTATAAAATTAACATAATTTTATAACTCTCAATGTCACTTCAATAGCCCCGAGAATACTAACCAAGTAATGTTCTCTCTTTCTTTCTCTATCTAATCGACTTCAATTTTTTTTTTTTTTTTTTTTTTTAATTATAGAAAGTGGACATGAATCGGCTTCAAAAAAAATTTCTTATACTGTAGAAGGTGGATACGAATATACTAAGGAAAGCAAAAAATTCAAGGGACCTTGTAAAGCGGTGGACGGGACCCAATGTAAACTTGATTGCAAAACGGAGGGCGCACGAACTGGAATATGCTACGACTATAAGTGCCTATGCTTTTTCGTGCGACGTCACATACCCTAGAGGCCAAGAGATCCAGGCTGGCAAAGAGAGATACAACAGAAACAAAATAAAGTAGAAAGAAATACTATAATGCACAATGATTATTGTCTTACTAAAATAAATTGTGCACGTGGTTGTGTTGTGATTTCCAATATATGTTTCATGATTGAAAAAATTAAATAAACAAGTTATATAATTTGAAGTTATTTGTAACAATAGCTTGTGAGAAATATTACTCAATAATATAATATGTGGTAAAAATCTAGAAAACTAATGTTGCATTTTGCTAGCTATTTCACTTTTTTTAATTTTTTTTTGTAACTGCTAAAAGGTCATCATTAGCGTCCACTTCCAAGTCGACACTAATGATCAACAGTTGATCATTAGCACCGGACCATTAGCGTCCAACGCATTAGCGTCGACATGTCGATGCAATTGAATAAAACGAGGTCGCCCCTAAAGATCAAATTTCTTGTAATGTAAGAATAAAATATGAGGAACTAATTAACTCACCAATCCAACAATTCCAACAAACGAAAAAAAAAAAAAAAAAAAAAAAAAAAAAAAAAAAAACAATGCTTAACGGCATTTTGTCACTCAAACCAATTAGGCTTATATTTTGTGTCTTGTGTTTTAAATAATTTCGAAATTAAGGCGTAGTGAATGCAATTTTTTGACTATATATAGTGACATTTTCAAAAGTACTTAAAAGACAATTGACCATCCAACTAATTGAAGGTAACAAATGAAGCTTTTTACCTTTACGTACATATGAAGGTCCAAGATAACTTTAGATCCCACGCTAATAAACAGATAATTTTAAGGGTATTTTTTAGATAAATTTATGAGTCAACATGCCAAAATAGATCACATGCACCTCAAATGTTTTTTTTTTTTTTTTTTTTTCAGTTTTAGTAGCCTAAGTTTTTCAAAAACATGCAATAAATCCTTATGTTGGTTTTTCGTCTGAACTTATGTTGTCCGTTAGTGCCACGTCATTTTTGCATTATTTTTCCGGTTTTAGTAACCTCACATAAAAATAATAAATAAGGACTATTTGTATTGTAAAATACTAAAGTGAAAATATAATAGCACAATGTAACCTTCAGGCTTTATTTTGTTGATGTATATCATAGACCGAACTACTTGTCCTTATTTTCTTTATCCTTGTCTTTATTTATTTTCTTATTTCATTATTAATTTCTTCACACAAGGCTCACCGCCAAATTTGCCAATCTGACGAAACATATCCTACAGGGAGACAAACTCAACACCGACTTGTCATGCATTAATATTTATAGCTTTATGTGAAGACTCTAAAAGGAAAAATATGCTAAAATTAGGAGTATATTATACATAGAGAAATGCTACAGTTCTTTTTGGTATCCTGCTGATCTTACATAGATATTATTTTCTAAAAGAAAATGAGGGACTAGTGGTATAAGTTTTTTTTTCCTGCTTTTTAGAAAACAATATTCACGTAAGATCATGAGAACACCATGAAGAACCGTATCATTTATAACCAAAATTGCTCGTAAAATATAAATATTCAACTTCCCAATAACAACGTTGTAAATGAAAATATATCATCTATATACTTATAATCAAATATGTATCTATCTTAAAAAAGCCTGTAAAATAAACCCAAGTTGCAATTAACATATAGAACACTTTAAACTACAATTAATTTCTTTGAAAATAAGAATGGCAAAGGCCGGGCAAATACTACAATAGCATGCAAAAGAAAAAATAATTTCTAAAAGGAATAAAACAGATAAACAACAATTAAGAATAAACATATATAGAGAGAATAAATGGGAGGAGGAAAACCGCCCGTCTGGTTTTTTCTAGAGAGAGAGGCTCTAACTTCTCTCTAGAAAAACCTTTTCCACCTCCTTGTGGGGGCTTTCCACCTCCTTGTGAGGGCTTTTAGGGGAGGAAGATTGGTTCTTTTCCTTTCCTCCTCCCCTTTTTCTTTTTTTCTTTCTTTTTTTCTTCCTCTGTTCTCTCTCCCGTTGTTGTTTTTTGTAGTGTTTTTTTTTTTGTTGTTTCCGTTCTGTCCAGATGCGCCGACATCCTCCCTTTCCAGCTCTCAGCAGCCGCCGCTCCGCCATCGTCAGCTCTCCATGGCGCCGCACCGACCGTTTCTTCACTGGGTCTATTGAAGGTTTTAGATCTAGTTTTTTCAAAACTAGGTCTACAATTTTCTACCAGGCTTTTACCACCATGCGCCTCTCCACTGTGGCCTCCGGCATCCCACCATTCATCCGCCATCTGCCACTCTTCGCTCCGATCACCACACGTCGGAGCGTGGTCCACACTCACCGGCACGTGTGTCCCACGCGCCGGTCAGTGTGTATCACCTTCTGTTTTCCGGCCACGGCTGCTGCTATCCGGTTGTTTTTTTACGTTTTTGTAATTTCTTTTGTATTTCTGTTGCTTGTTGTTTTGGGTAATTGTCTCCCTGTTTTTTCTAGGTCAGATCTAGATGTGGAGGCTTTTGTACCTAGTTTGGTGTTGGTACCTCTCTCTACATCAGTCCCTGCTACGGACTTTGACAGTGCATATTCGACTTCAGCCTCTTACCAGTGGTTGATGTTGTTTCCTAGCGGGGTTCAGATAGGTTCGCCTTAATCTGGATCCCTTTTGCTTCTGTTACCGCTTTGTGCGGCCCCTTGAGAGAACTGGGTCACTTGTTTGACCTATTTCCTACACTTTATAATTATTTCTGCACTGTTATTGTTTATTTTGGGTTTGTTGTTGGGGAGCCCACCCCACTTTTAGTTTTTGGATTGTCCATTCTCTCTTCCTTTCGGATCAGGAATGGGAAAGATCCTCCCTTGTAACCCAACCCTTTTCCATAATCAATTATATATATATATATATATATAGAGAGAGAGAGAGAGAGAGAGAAAATAGAAAATGAAACTTACCTAATAATCCAAACAATAGCGAAACTACATGAAATCATTCACTCTTTATTAATTCTTGCAACACTTAGCAGAAAGAGAGCAGCGCAGAGAGAGTATAGCAAAGTGAGGGGGAGGGAGTTACGACTCCCTCTTCCCCGCCCCCTTTCTCCTTCCCCCTTCTCCCTCCTTTTCCCACCTCCACTGTAGATATCGACCTGGGCGCATGTGTCAATGGTCCTCGGGGTGCATTATAGCGACGCGTGGCTAGCCAGCGATGGTGCGTGGAACGCGTGAAAGTGTATTAGGTTTTTATTATTGTATTTTCATTGTTTTTAAATAAGAATGTATTCTTTCAAGATCTACTTTTAATAGCGATTTATGGGGTGAAGTTTTATTCGTTTTCTTTGGTTTTGTTTTCACGAATCCTCAAGAATAACAGAATTGGTTTTCAATCGGTCTTTTATTTTCTTACTGTTCATTTTCTGGGAGCAAACCGGTCATACACCAATAACGGAGGAGTTATCATGCATAAAGAAGAATTGTCACTATGGTAGAGACAATAAAAGGGATTGCGATTGTTAAAGCGCTAGTAGCAGAGATTAAAAAAAATAAAAAAATAATTAAAAAAAAAAGCCAGAGAATCAATGACCTGGCAGTGGATAGAGACATGATTCGTCGAAATTTGTTGTAGATCTAAAATTGATTGGGACGGTGACTTTTCATAAATATTGTCTTAGCCCAAGAGGCTATTGTGTATGTTATAGATAATATTTGAGTTGTGAAGACTCTAAATTTTATCTTTGGCATTGTACGGAGCATTTTGTCCAATTTGATTGTTATATCAATGAAGAGATATTTCATTAAAAAAATTAAAAAAAAAAAAAAAAAAATCCAAACAATAACTCCGACATGAGATGGGAGTAAAGAAACCCTATCAAAAAAACCCAATGGCTTGCATCCGCAATCTCCCATAATTCTTAGTTTGTCTTTGTCTTTTTTGCACATTTTTAATTTATTTTATTTTATTTTATTTTTAGGTCCAACTCCATAGCCCTTTTACCTTTTTTCAATACATAACACAACAAAACTCATTTTAGGGTAAGAGAGGTTATAATTGCTCCCTATGGGTGAAAAGACATACGGTTATTAACCGCTCGTTAACCGCTAACCACTTTTAAAGGTGGTTGGGAAAAATTGCTAACCGCCTAACCTATATATATACATGAAAGGTTGTTTTGTTTTTTTTTTTTTTTTTTTGTTGATTTATTTATTTAGTTTTTTAAATTTTTTTTTTTTTTAAAAAAAAAAAAAAAAAAAAAACATCTTTTAAAAAGTGATTAGCGATTATTAGAGTTATTAAGTGGTAACCGCCTAGGCGGTTAGTGGATTTTACTAACCGCCTAGGCAACTACGGTTAGTGGTTTTAGCTAATAACCACTAACTGTAAAGTTACCAAAAATTGTATTTTGATTTTTTGAAGAAAAAAAGTATTTGTAAATGTGAAGAAAAAGCCTTTTGGAGAGAAATTCATTTTAACATGCCACATTTTTAATATATGGCATTTTTTAAGGGTTTCAATGCTTATAAATTGCCTAAATTCCTAATTTAAAAATCTACAATTTCTTTAAAATCATAGAAAATCCTAATACAAGTGTAGTTTGGAGTGTCATGATCTGTAGCGAATAGCTTAATTATAATTTATATGTTGCTACATCATTTAAAATTTTTAATTAACGTGACACCATGTAAATCATTAAATACAACAAAACTTAATTTAGATCATAAAATAAATCATCGTCACCATTAATTTCTCTTTAAATGAGAAAATCCTAGTTGTCTTCATAATGATGATCAGGTCATCTTCTGAAAGATCTACATAGTAGGGGTGTCAACCCGCTAGTTATAGCCAGTTACCAGTAACAGTAATTGGCCCTCTCAGTCCAGTTACTGGTTTTTACATTTTAAGACACTTAGTTATAACCGGTGACCGGGTATATATATATATATATCTTTTGGTTGTTGATTTGTTTAAGGGTTAAATACTCTTTTGCTCCCTAGGATTTCAATACTTTATTTTTTCCTGTTAGGGTTTCATTTTTATCATAGGAGATACTTGTGGTTTTCATAAAGACCAAGATGGTACCTCCGTTAAAATTTCGTCTAAAATTTAACGGAACGTCACGTCAGCACCAATCAGATGTCGTCACGTGTCATATAATTAATTTTTTAAAAAAAATAAATCATATTTAAAAAAAATAAAAAGATTAGAAAGTTTTTATATAGATAAAGAAAAAGAAAAAGAAAAAAGCTCTAATTGTTTTTTTAAATGGCCAAAAAGGCTAAACTAAGCCCAAAAAGTAGGCTCAATGCCCAAAATAAGCCAAAAATGCCTAAATTTTTGAAAACCCGATTACCGGTTCAGATAACCGGGTACCAACCAGTAACCGAGCAGTTATTACATAACTAGTAGCCGATTACTGGTTTCGGTTTTCTAAATTCAATAACTGAGTACCTTATTTTCGGTTCTTGATTTTAGCTAATAACCAATAACAGGAATTGAGTTGACACCCCTACTGTACAATATATAGGGCGATCGACTTTCGACAGCAAAAGTACTAAACTAATGACTCAAAAAAGTATTGTCGTCTTATATTTGCATGGTTTCAATTATCCATCTTTTATATATATATATATATATATATATATATGGAGCAATTAAAAAAAAAAATTGATATCTACCAGTAAAAACAAATCTAAAATATTAATTCATCATAGAATAAAATAAAACAAATTTAAGTAAAAACCATAACACCAATTTGTTTTTATATTCAACCATTAATTTCTTGCTACATACACGTGCTTATTCACCAATCAAAGAAGCAAATAGTTCCCCATCGATTGGCAAAAACCCGCCATTCTCATCAAAAGAACCAGAAATATTACAACAAATTTGAGGGCCTGTTTGTTTCATTAAAGCAAGAGCCGCCATTTCTTGAGCTTTCTCCAGCTCTCCTTGAAGCCGCTCCACGTCTTTCTCGAGCCTCCTCTTTTCAACCAACGCATTTTCTAGCTGCTGCTCAAGGCTCTGCGTCTTACGCCGAGCTCGCTTGTTTTGGAACCAAACAGCAACCTGTCTCGGGGGGATACCGAGTTGTTTTGCAAGCCGAAGCTTGAGCTCGGCGTCTAGTTTGTTGTTGGCGGCGAAGCTTGTCTCCAGGAGCCTCACTTGGTCGGGGTTTAGCCTCTTTTTGACGTGTTTGGGTGGGTGTACATGTTTTTTGTTTTGGGTGCGAAAGAAATCATCCATTAATTTCAGTAGGGAGAGTTTGATTGTGAAGAAATTTAGTGGGTTTTCATTCTTTTTAAGAGAGTGAAAGAGAGAGAGAGACAGAGACAGAGAGAGGATAATCCGGTGAATGGTACTGGTAGCTATCTCAATCGGGGCTGATTGATGGCAAGGTGGCCTTTCTTCATATTCATGCATGCATGCACGTGGATATCATGTGGGCCGGCCCTACTCGCGAAAGTATTCAATATTATCTGCTATGACTTTGTGATTAGTATTAATTGTTCTTAATTAATTTAATTTAATTTAATTTAATATATATATATATATATATATATATATATATCCTCTTTTTTGTTTGCAATTTTAGTTTCTTGTGAATCATGATAATTATTATTATTATTATTATTTTTAATCATGCTAATTTTCAAGCACTTGGTCTTCTAAGCTGGAATTCTACCAATGGTGTGTCACATATATATATCTAACTTGGTATGCCTAGAGATGAAATGATTTCAGTCCATTTTATTTGAAATAGAGAGAATCCTATTAAGGGAAAGATTTTCAAGATTTTGTAAACACATCGAAATTAACTAACTCCGAAATCGTTATAATAATAATAATTATAATTATAGTCAAATTAAAAAATTTTTTAAAAAAAAAATGCTTTTATACTCTTTCACCATAACGACTGTTACGTGTCTTGAATATAATGTAGAGTAATGATATAAGGAGGACTAGAGTTTTCTTAGAGTCGTCTTAAATATGATGTGGCATTTAAAATCACCAATAGATTAAAATTCAATAATAATTATCTTAAATTGAATGGTAATTTTAAATACCACATCACATTTGAGATGACTTTATGAAAACTCTAATCCTCCTTAAATCATTACTCCTGAAGTTAATATATAAAACAAAAGGGCGGGAAAGGAAATTGATACTAATCCATATTTCTTAGAGAATCTAGTAGAAGTAAAAGCGAAATTAAGCATCATGCTTGAGAAGATCCCAAAAGGGCAAAACCCATATATTGCACACGTTACATCAATGTTGTTGTGTCGTTTGAAGAGGCACACACTCTTCCCCACGATTACGTACGTAATATAATTTGGTGGTTGGAACGTCCTCCGTTCATGTACCTTAATTCATCAATTGTCATCTTCTTTTCATTAAGCACAAACAATCTTATGGCCGGTGTTTCAATATGATGTGACAACTTGTTATATATCGGAATACATTAAAAAAAAAAAAAAAAAAATCTCTAATTTATGTCCAGTCCTGTAGAAGTTTTAGTTTAAAGCCGTGTTTGGCAAATGACTTGAAAAGGGGAGTAAAGCGAAACTGTAGCAGATTTGATTGATGTAAAAAGAAAAAAAAAAAAAGAAAAAAAAAATTAATAAAAATGAATTTTTTTTATTTAAATAGTAATAAAAAGTGATTGATGTGATGTAAAATAGAAGAATATTGAAATTAATTTCGAGATAAATTTTTTGGATATTTGAATCCAGGCGAGTCCAATCCCTTGACAAACATGCCCTATTTTTTATAAAAAAGATAAGCCAAATCCCACAAAGAAAGGTGTGAGGAAGGAATGAGTACTTATTGAGCCCTTGCGTATGGAGGTGTCCAATTGTTTATTTATTTTTTCTTCTATCTTTAGGACCAGTGCTGTTGTTGGCTTCAAACTGTAACTTTATCATTTGTTTGCCACTATGTTCTGCAAGTTAGGTTTTCTCAACCAATAAAAAAGAAAGCAATTTCTACTCTCAAAATTCTGAAAAAAATTTGGAATTGTCTCAACTTAGGTTTTCTCAACCAATATAATAAAAGCATATAATTCTCACATGTTTTCAACACATATTAGTTTAGCTTGAAAAAAAAAAAAAAAAAAAATTTACTTTTACCCAATTTAATAAAAAAAACAAAAAAAAAAAAACAAACAAACACTTTGTCCCTTTTTAAATCCTTTTTCAATCCGAATATAAATTGAGAGCAGAGAGAGATTTAGCTATGTACTTTCAAAAGTTTCAAGCCTCAATGGGGGAGGCCACAATTGGTGCCTTTCTTGCTATTCAACTTGCTTCCCTCTTACTTGAAGGTGACTCTTTGTTCTCTATTTTGGGCCATCAATGAAGGTCACTTTCTCTCGGACCGGCCGAGCACCCCTATCCTAGCTGACTGCATGCCGTCAACATCTTAGCCTCTTCACCAATCGGACCGCTGCAAAAGTTTTTAAATGTGCTAATTCTTGGACATACTTGGTTGTTAAATGGGACGCTTCCCACTTGGTATTTAAAAGCATTCCCAAAAAAAAAATTTTCCTTGCCTCTCTCAAGATTAAGAGCGATAACAACCCCTTGTAATTCTCCCATTTTCCCCATGTTAAATAAAAATAAAAACAAAAACAAAAACAAAAAGTTTTAAGCCATATTATTGGAGTCCCTAAAGCTGACCATCCTGATATTCTTCAACAAATAATTGCATGCATTTGCTTCATGTTCACATTAATTGTTAAAATACATCACAAAATCATAATTTTCATCAGCAAGGAATCAAATCAATAAACCACCGGAGTATTTGTATAGGAAGCTTCACAAGACTCACCGCCAAATTTGCCAGTCCGGCAAAACATATGCAACAGGGACACAAACAACTCAACACCGACCTGCCATGTATTAATATTTACAAATTTTCCCAAAATCAATGTTGTAAATGAAAATATATCATCTATATATTTCTAATCAAATACTACAATAGCATGAGGGGGGAACAAATTCTAAAAAGAATCAAAAAAAAATAAACAACAATGTAGAATAAACATATATAGAGAGAAAATGGAAAAGGAAACTTACCCAATAATCCAAACAATAACTCCGACAAGACACAAGAGCAAAGAAACAAAAGCAAAGGGCAACCCTATCAAAAAACCCAATGGCTTGCATTTGCAATCTCCCATAATTCTTCTTAGCTTGTCTTTTGTCTTTTCTGCAGATTTTTTTTTAATTTTTTTATGAAGTCCAGAGCCCTTTTCGGAAAATAGAAAAATAAATATTTCGATTTATTTTACCTTTACAATATAAAACACAACAAAGCTTCGTTTAGGGTAAGAGAGGTTATAATTGCTCCCTACTTTAGCGGCTCGCATTATATATATAGTCAGAAAGAAAAAATTACTGTCTCACTTCCTCCTTTTGAGCTTTTATTAAATTACTTCATGAGTTTTTACTTTTCTTTTAACTTTTTGAGTTTGTTCTCATTGTTGATCAATCAATCCTTCCATTCATTTCCTTTATAGATTTTAGGGTTTTTTTTTTTTTTTTTTTTAAATGTAGATGGTACCCAAAAAGTTATTAATAATATTATAAATAAATAAATAAATTATTAATAAAAAATAAAAAATTAATAAAAAAAATAAAAAAGAGGAGAAAGGGGTAACTCGAGCCACCCTTTTGGACAAAATGGGGGTGGCCGGCCACTCCCAAATAGCCAAATTTAAAAAAACAAAAAATGTTAGGGTTAGTCATTAGAGGTGACCAAACCATCCCAAAGCCTTTGGGGATAGTCGAATACTCCCTATTTCTTACACTCGTAGGTAACTTTTAAAACCATTATTAAATTTGAAATAAATCTTTATTAGATTTTAATCTAATAGTGATTTTAAAAGCTACTTATGAATTATAAAAAAGTGTGTATGAAGAAGTAGAAGTATGTGTAATATTACTCATAGTTGTATTTTATTTTTTTAGAAAGTATTTTCAAAAGAGTAGTATTTTTTGTGAGGGCCATATTTGAAAAATTATTTAGCCGACTAGTGAAATCAATGCCCTAGCTGCCTGGCCTTTCTTTTCCTGTGTTTTTGTTTTTCTCTGTTTGTACGTGTTTGTATTTGCCAGAACAGAAAAATCCCTTGCAGGAGACATATGAAATCCTGGGGTGTGAGTTTGAAAATTGAACTCATGACTTTACCTTCCAGCCTTCTTAATGGAAAGAGGATCATATGCCATTAGATTCAAAGACCATTGGGAAGAAATTTACAGAGTTTATAGAATTTTGTAGCATTACAGTAAATATATTTGCTTCTTGCAGAATCAAATAATGTCTACAAATAACGATGCATCTAGTGGACAAAAATTATGCCACTGTTGCATTCCTGTCAAGTTAAGGCACTTTTAGACAGATGCTAATTTTGGTAGAAAGCGGTATGGTTGTTTACGCTCTAAGGTAATTTTTAAATTTAAATCTTGATTTGATTTATTTTCACTTTGATAATTTGTGGCACTTCATATTTATTTGTCATGTTGAAACCTGGTAATTGTGGGTTTTTTTGCGCGGGCTAATCACGAAGGGGCCCCTAAAAAAAGTAAAAAATAATAAATAAAAAAAAAAGATTAATTGAATGGTTGAAGGACACAAAACGAGTAATGCGGGCTGAAATTACTAGATTAGAAAGATAACTAACAAAATACAAGGAGAAGATGGAGGACCACTCTGTCCAAATTCAACTATTGTTAGACCGCACAATACATAAGAATGTCGCTTTGAAAATGTACCAAGTTGCCTTTGAATTTGTTATTTTGTTGTTGCCTTTTTTTTGTTAGCCGTTACAACAATACCAGTGGTACTAATTAAGCCAATGTTGAGATAATGCTTGTTCATTATTTTTCAAGTTTGTCTTCCTTATGGGTTTGTGTTATTTTGTTATGTTTTTATTAGAATCTGTGAGCAAAGAATGGAAATGTTGTGTACTTTCCTCATGAAGTGAAAAAAAAGAGAGCAGGAAATAAGAGGGTTGCTTTCATTATTTTGATACGTAAATTGTAACATCAAGATTCATTAAGTTGAGTCAAGGTTAGGAAATTGAGAGACAAATTGAAGATGCTAGTAATTCTAATATCTTTAATATTCATTGATTTGGTAAGAAATTTCCAGAGAATGAATACAAAATTCCTTTGAAATTATAGAGACAGTTAGTGGCCCATATAATATGATGTTCAATATGCTTATCTTTCATGTTCATTATTCATTAATTTGGATTTGGTCCACCCGTTTCTCAATCCTTTCTATCAAAGGTCAAAATATGATGCTTAAGAGGATGACAACAAAGTGAAGGGAAACGAAATTCATCAAAGCAATTTTGCCATTTGTGCCCTAGGTTAAAGACACTTTGGGAGCAAGAAGAGATAATTGCACATTGATTATTGCCCTACACAGCTTCCTAACTCTTCTTTCACTAATGGGCATTTCTTTTCTTTTTTGGGTTTCTTCTAAACTGTGGTTCTTGTTTGATTGCAACTCTACATCCATTGCAATTTTGACTAGAAAAATCGAGCATCTTTCAGCCATTTTCACTACTGCAAGGCAACTTAAACCAAAGTTTATGCAATACATGTTTACCTTCATTGATCAAATATAAAGATAATCGTGGAAACAAGGAGATATCAATTCTCAAAGTTATGATGACAATGCTCTGGCATACCAATACAAGGTCCAATATAGTAGAACACAACCATAGAAGAGTTGAATCTCAATCCTACCCCTTCCCCTTCCCCACTTCTCTATTAATTTACATATTTTCTCTATTAATTTACATATTAGGTATCAAAATAATGAAATCTCAGTACAAAAATTATGCGACCGACCATCAAAGGAATGGCTTTGAGATACACAGCAAAACGGTTATTGGCATAAACTATATTTTGGTTATATGATCTTAGAAATAATGACATGCATCAGAGAACGGATACTTGAAAGCTCATAACCAATAATCGTAGGCAAGTATTGTTGATGGTTGAGCAAGGCGTAGATTTCATTGAAGATGGGCCGCACATGCATTGCAATCATCGAGTCTGTTGGGATTATAGCATTAGCAATGTGTGTCATCCAACCAAATTTTTGGGGTATGTTGTTATTGATACCGTAAGATAGATGCCGCAAAAGGTGAAGCAATACTACTTGGCTCAAAGGGAGAGGATCTATAGACAAGATACACAGTAGATCAACCTAAAAAAAACAAAAAAAAAAAACTTTAACACACATACTTCTAAATAAATGACTTCAATAACTAACATAACATAGTGATGAATTTATAAACCTGAGAGCATAGCCAATATACAATTGACACATCACATCTTTGTAAGGCTGCATCGAAAGCTTCTTCATATTTCTGTTGGCTGACTAATTTTGATAACTCATTTGTTGGATCAACCGGCATCACAACCTAATGCACACATGAACAAATCTAAGGTTTGTAAGAAATCTGTACGCACATTGAATTCCAACATAGAAACCACATAAATGGCATGCCTACACAATGAGGCAAACAAAAGATGGAAAGTATACTTGAGTAAGAACGGAATCATGGTGACCGCCCAAGGTTTGAGCCATTGTTGTTGCCATAGAGATGGAGCCCTACATAATAAATTAAACGAATGCAAAATCAGAATTAAACAAATGTCAAACAATGGCCTCCCTATACGTTTAACCTTAGGAGTAACACCTTATTACTTTGCACTACCTTACCATCATTACTTTGAATGGCTTCATTACAGCTAGCAGATGCAACTGCATGTGAAACATTATGGTAACGCTGACTGGGCACAACAGACCTTAAGGCACGGTATTTCTCCTTTAACATATCAACAGTTTTCATCACTTCCGTGAAATATTCCACGCTTTCTGATGTGAGCGATGCTAATTCTTCACAATTCTTGCACATTCTATCATATCTTTGGGAGCTTGAGTTACCAACAAACGCATCACAACTACTCTTAATCAAAGTGTATTTTCGCTTTATATTCTTCATCCATCTGTCAAGAATATATCTTGATGGCAACGTTATAACTTTCTTTGTCAATAGAACAGAAATTGAATGCTTGCATATGATGCCTCTTAATTCAAACATTGCACAAGTGCACTTCACTTCAAATTCATCTTCATTGAAGAAAACACCAAATATTTTGTCGATCATGCGGTTTCCAGGAACGACAACAGTTTCAATTACTTGATAAGTAGAAATTGCACCTTCACTTTTAAGAAGAGAGTTATTACAAGACACACATGTCCCAAACTGTTCTTGAACTTCTTTAAACTTTGCATTTGTGTAAACATCTTGAAACAGCTTCTCTAAAGGAAAGACAGTTACACATGGAATCGTGCGATTAAAACAATCGAAATCAGAATGCGTCTCCCTCTCAACCATTTTCCTGAAAGCATTATCAAATAGATCAAGAAATTCCTTTATTGTGGTTTTTGAGTGCACATAACTATCAAGAAATCCATTCATATTTTCACTCTGCTGTGTTGTATCCATTCCCGCCCAACACGTATCTTTCATATATGCCGCCACCCAAAAAGTCCGCTCACGATATAACCGATTCAACCATGGGTTATCCTGAAGCTGATAACTCTCAATTAAAATTTTCCAATTTTTCTCGAATTCATCAACAGTGATAGAATCATACAAACAAGTATTTAGGGCACTCCTAATGTCATTGTAATGATCATGTGATCCGAACTTTTCAGGGAGTTTTCTCATAATGTGCCATAGACAATATCTATGCCGAGTTTTTGGAAAAACTCTCGCAATTGCATTTTTCATTGCTCTAGTCCGATCTGTTATAATTGCACTTGGAGCTCGGTTGTTCATGCACTTCAACCACGACTCAAACAACCAAACAAATGTGTCGGTATCCTCGTTTGATATTAGTCCTGCCCCAAAAAGTATTGACTGACCATGATGATTCACTCCTACGAAAGGAGTAAATGGTATGTCATATCTATTAGTCAAGTATGTCGTGTCGAAAGTAATGGCATCCCCAAAGAATTCATACGCTGCCCTACTTCGTGTATCAGCCCAAAACACATTTCGCAACCTACCATTATCATCCATGTCCATCACATAATAAAAGTCATCATTCTGGCTTCGCATTCTTGTGAAATAATCACAAAGTGCTTGACCACCTCCTTTGCCAAGCCGAAGCTCTCTTGCCTTGTTAATAAAATTTCGACACTCTCTCTCTCCAAAGGGAAGATTCTCAAACTCTCCCATTTCAACCAATGAGTTAAAATTCTTATTCGCGCGTATTCCAGCTCTATCATTAAGCTCACGTCTTCTTTTTGCAGGATCATTTATATTCTTATAACATCTCAAAAACCTTGCTTTGCTTGGGCTTAAAGAATGGTTATGCTCAACCACCACCTTACTCAAAAACCACGTTCCATCATCCCATAACGTTGCACAAATCCTAGCATTACACTTTGTTCTATTAGTTGTTGGATTTGGCTTCATAGCATTACTTGTATTGCGAACTCTTGAGCATTCACGAATGCATGTAAGGAGCATGTATCTCGGATGACCATCTGGTGTCTTCTTAATCATTCTTCTTGACACACCAAAACCAGCTTGCTTAGCATACTTCTTGTAATATGAGATAACCTCTTCATGTGAACTAAACGTCATTGACTTCTTTGGTGGTTCAACTTTTTCATCCCCATCAATCATCTTGGATAATAAGACATTGTCTTCGTTATCATCCGACTCTTCCTCCGAACAAAGCATCATTGATTCCTTAGGTTTTTCAACTTCTTTATCCACACCTATCAAAAGGGATACAAAGTTAAAAGCCATCTTGGTAGGTCAAAGCAAAATTATAACACAAACAAAAGATGAAAAGTCTAACCAGTTTGAGGGCAATCTTGCTCGGTTAAAGCATCGTCATTTGGAATACGCATATACAAAGATTCAACTTTGCCCTCATTATCCAAGCGTGAGCTTGAAATGTCCATTTAAGAGAAGAGAAGGCAACCACAATGGGTAATTGAAAACCGACCTAATGCATAATTCAAAATATTATTGAATAAACCAACTATAAATGCTGCTATGATTTAGATAGCATACGTAATTGAAATTAATTAGAGGAAAACGGCACTACCTACCCATGTACACATGAAATATAAAATAGAAACACCTAACCAAAAGAAGACAAAAGATCAAGAAAATCACAAAAACTATAAATATGTAAACAATCATAAGCAATTGTCCATTGGTAAAGAGTTTAGAATAAGGCATTTAGTTGCAATCTTCAAAACATCGATACTTTCTTTCTCTCCATATCAAAGCTAAGTGGCAAGTAACCATATTATAGACAAGCAACAAGATCTATACAGTGGCAAGAATTCAAACTATAATTGGTGTATGAATATAATATTCTCATAATAATGTCAATCGTGTTGTTCACATTGTTCCAAATTTAATAAAGCGTCCAGATTGTTCCAAATCTGTACATTTAATGAAGAGTCCAAATTGTTCCAAATTCCTTTTACCCCAAACGTCATCGTTTTTAATTCAAGAGTTGTCTAATTTGCTGAGTAACTAAAACCCGACATTAAAAAAACAGAGTACAAGAATGAAAGGGGCACAGGGTTCTCTCTCAGACAAATAGTCACAGAAGAATGGAATAAAGTCATCATTTTGTGTTCATCACCAAGAAAAAAGATACTACTTTTTACATAACTAGTTGCCTCTGGCACTTTCGCCTCACAAGTCACAAGGCACCTTTAACCATATTGAATTTGCAGAAGACTACATTAGTACAAACAGATTGACATTCAATTAGCAACTTCAATCTGGTACCAACACAAGCAAGCAGATTAATGAATACGGTAGAACACCTTGAATAGCATACAAAGATACAAATGACCATCACAAGATACTTCAAAACTTCAAATACTTGCATCTGCAATTAATTTACTGCACCTTTCAAAAAACACAACAGCTTTGAGTTTCAAGTTAGTATTAAAATTTGGGAGCATTTAGAAAATCCGGGATTTTGCTTTGGTTGCTTCAGAACCAATCCCAAAAAAAAAAAATTAACTCAACCATTTGGATTCATATGGATTGTGTAGACTAGAAAATAAGTTGGTTCAAGTACTTCATATAACAAGGATTTGGTTCAACCTCGCTCTAATTTTAAGAACCAAATTCCTATTTATTAATTACTCGAAAGTATATTCGGCGCACCTGGTTTGTTTGGGTTTTTGGTACAACCCGTCAATCGTGGAGGAGGAGCACCGTAGCGTCTGAGAGAGAGCACCGTCTTCTTGCTCGTTTCCGTAGCCAAAGCACCGGCGCCGGTGGGGTTTTTCACCGTCTGAGAGAGAGAGAGAGAGAGTGGTCTGAGAGAGAGTCAGATGAGAGAGAGCGTCGACTTCCAGATCTGAGAGAGACCGTCTGAGAGAGAGAGAGAGAGAGAGAGAGAGAGCACCGGCGCCGATGGAGTTTTTCGCCGTCGGAGAGAGAGAGCGGTCGCGTGGTTTGGTGGTCTGAATGTCTAGATCTGAAGCTGCTTTACATTTTTTTCTCCCAAAAAAAAAAAAAAAGTGAGGACGTGGCAAAAATATAAAAGGTAGGGCAAAGGAATGAAGCACGTTTCCACTTTCCACTATGGTGGTGCCAAGGCCATTTTGTTAAGAGAAATAATTGACATTAATAATTTGTTTATTTTTTTTATAAATTTAATAAATCAATTATTAAATTTGTGGGGTTCATTTTTCACACTGACAAATTCATAAATTGAATAATTAATTTATAAGATAATATAAGAAAAATATAAACAAAATATTAACGCTAATCATTTCTTAATTTGTTAGTGACTCAATTTAGCCGTGAATTGGTGCTTAGATCAGTTTGTGATTCATCCGTAGCTTTCCGTACCGTCTGTCGTCTAGGCTGGGATTGAAGTTGTGAATGCAAGATTCTCATGGGAATGTTGAGCAACATTATCCTTTTTTTCTTTGTTTTAATTTAAGAATAATTTTCTAGTGGAGATTAAGTTGGTAATATATAGATTCTCAATCCTTGTTTCTTCTTTTTTTCTTTTCTCCTTTTTTTTTATTATTTTATATTATTTTATGTATAAGCATGCATCATATACATGGCAATTGGCAAGGATCAAGACCCTCTGGGACTCCAAAGAAACTCTATCGCGTAGGATACAGAGTTCTTATAATTTCATTCAAAACATTGACTTGCATGATAAAACTGGGAAGGTTTCCAATCTTTCTGAATTGTGTTTAATGTGATTCATGTTTTATGGTGGTGCTCAAGTTATGACTTCAAGCCTAAGAAAAAAAATTACTGAAAATGTTCATCTTAGCAATGTTCCAATAATTAGGTCAGCAAGCTCAATTGGTCCAAAAATGTCCAATTTAGATGGACTTCACATGCAGACCCAAAACCAGTTGAACACTTTGGACGGTTATAGCGAGGAATCCCATGCCCAAATAAATTTTGAATTGCCCGATCAGCTACCCGAGCAGTTGAGTTCCCCATAAACTTTCACAATAGCTAGCAATTTGGGAAGTTCATTGTTGTGAATCCCAATCCCCTCCCCCCTCCCCTCCACCTCCACTATGGCTCAATGTGCAACTGCCTCTTTAAGTATAACTTCCATTACATTTTTTTTTTGATACGTAAGTATAACTTCCATTACATTTATACTTCTACAAACACGAACTCATCAAAGTTACTCTTAAAAATTAACCAACATCTAGTTTATGCATCCTATGCAGATCCAGTAATCTTCAACAATAAGAGAAGAAAAAAAGAAAAAGAAAAGACCTTTAATCATTAAATACTTGTTCATATTTCCAGCTTAGGCAGGGTCAAAGCTGTCCCTGCCAATACCTAACAAAGCCCTACTTGTCATGGTAGTCATATTAAGAGAAAAGAAAACTAGTTCCAGAAGACATCTGTCAGCCAACACCAAATTACAGATTCCAATTGATAAGATAGAACCACATTTACTAGGAATTAGGACAAATCATCACAACCTTAAAAATTCTGAAGCTACTCTTATATCAAAATATCAGCTGCCAAAAGATCCCAGTCACTCACTCCTCCACAACATTCACCAGCTCATATTCAACTAGAGAGAGATTGTTATCCTCCTTGACAACAAAATTTGCAGGCTCAGTCACCTCAACACGACCCCATTTGTCTACTGCTAGCCTCATAGATCCCTTAAACATGTCAATCTTTGCATTGCGGAGAATAACTGTTGTACCAGGCTGCATCATATCCACTGGGGAAACAATAAACCCTCATTAACATTACAATATACAAGAGTCAACCAATAAACCTTGTAGTATATATGCAAAGAAAGATATAGTCCCTTACATATGATTTCCCTTTTCTTAAATTGAGGTATTAAACTCATGACCTCACCCTCCACCACACACTTACAAGGAAAGGAGATTCCATTAGAGCTAGAGCTCATTAGCCATTGCATAGTATTTCCGTAAATATTTCATATTTTCAAATCATGAAAATTCTAAGCTATGATTGAAAAAAGGGTCTTGATTACAAGTTCTAATCATCAGGAATTTTATATATATAAAAGTAATTTTTTATCTCCAGATGGAGGGAGAAGGGGAGAGATTCTAATTAGTAATCTCCGCTTCATGAGGTGTTTCCACAATCATCAAGAAAATTTCACAAGATGATTGTGGAAATGCCAACCTACCATGATTTTAGATTGGGATCAGGTCTGTTTGTTATACATGCCCCAAGGAAATTAAAGCAGACCATTGGAGGCTGACCAAAATGGTAGTTGTGTCATAGAAATCCCAATATCGGAATCAGTCTTATTTCTTCCTAAAGTACGAATAAAAAAAAATCAAAATTCAGTGAATAGGACCTAAAGAAATTTGTTGTTAAGCCAAGAAACAAATAGCAAAGGGAATTTTTATTTTTTTTATCCCAGCACATCTCCCTCCCTTCATCAAGATGATTTACACCCCACATCAAAAAGAAGGCTAACAAGCACAAAAACGCTACTTAACAAAAGGCAAGGACAGGAAATTAGAGAAAATATTTCTTCTAGCCTATTAAGTTAGTAAGTTCACAATTGGAACTGGACGTGTTAGAAAACCCAGAAGCTCCAGAAAGAGACAAAAACAAGATCCCATTCCGACCATAGGAACACAATTTAAAAATGGATCCTGATTTTCTAAGGAATTTTAGTAGAAGAGGAAATTAACCTCTGGAAAAAAGAAAAATCATATAAAAACTTGTCAATGATTTCAGATAGCAAAAGGTTGTTCAGGGAAAAGTTAAAAGCATTTATGTAACTTGATACAGAATTTTACAAAAAATAAAATAAAATAAAATAACAAACTTTTAGATACATTGTCCAGGATTGGGGGACTAAGCGATAAGGAAGTCTACCCCCATTTGTAGCTTATGATATCACCGGTTGGGGGTAAAAGCAGAAATCCTAATAGAAATTTTCAAACCAAAAAGAAAGAGTTTTTGAAGATTTAACTTAAACAGTTTTAGAGCATGAAAACATTCAACCAAAAAGGATTATTATTTGATAGTAGGCACAAAACAGTAGCCACTGAAGAACGACTGAATGTCACTGCCAATTTATTTGGCTGCATATGTCCTATTGGAATCCTTCAGTACTAACCAAAAAACAGATTTGCAACCAGTACAAACACCAAGTATCTTAATCATAGGTGTGTTTATAAGACATCTTTGGGTCACATTGTCATCGCACAACTACCAGTTGAGATCTAGGGCAACTAATAAATGTTAGACAACAGAAATGACCTTAGCAACTATCTAAACAAAACCTTGTGATGCTTCCAAAAAGAAGGCCTCTTACCCTCCAATCTATAACCTGATACCCAATATATATTTCCAATCTTAAATCATTCAAGCCCAAAACCATAAAAATCTCCACAAAAAAAAAAAAACTTGGGTCTTCTGAGCATACTTTGTTGAGATCTCAAACCTATGTTCACCTAACTGCTAAACATAAGCCCTATTTTTGGCTGACTTGTACTTTGCAAAACCAAACATCTTGAACACTTGAAAATTATGAGAAATTAACAGCCAATTTTTTTTCCAGAAAAGCACAAATGAAAAAGGACGAAAACATCATTATCGACAGAACCATACTTTAGACGATAGAAAGTTGAGCATATAAAGAAGATATATTAAGATAATTAAAAATTTACAACAAAAAGTAAGTCACCGTATGATGCAAAAAATAGAACTCAGAAAGAATTATTTAATTATCAAACTCATGAGACAATATAAGCTTTTACATCCAATTAACTGGATATAGGGTCCTTGCAATCATTAAAAAAGGGCACCAAAAAGCTGACAATTAGGATTCATACTCTATAAGATACATATGGCTTTGGAAAAACAAAATATTTGTTAAGACCTGTCAAAAAGAAAAATTGAAGGAAAATCCAAGGAATTGAGCCTCCACAGATTGAGCAACAGATATAATTTCCATCTACCACTATCATATTTTACATTATTGAAAAATTATGAACAAAGTAACTTAAAGAAAAAGTATAACAACAGTCATTAAATAAAATATTAGCCTTGTCTTATTTTCTTTTTCTTTTTCTTTAAAAGGACATCCGCACAGGATTGAAACCCTGGTCTTCACCCTCCACTCCTTATGAGGAGATGCCATTGTCCTATCACCATTGGCAAATGATGGAAAAATATTTTAAATAGAGTTCACCACAGTGAAAAAAGAAATAAGAGCAGAATTTAGTTTGAACATTTACATCCAAAAATGATATAGTTTATCTAGCACATTGCATTGCAAATAAATCAAACAGAGTTTACCTTCATCATTACATGTAGTGAAGACAGTTTAAAACCATATCGCCAACCTCCAGTTTTCAAAAAAATCAGATGCATTGCAACAATCAATTAGAGAGATTATTTTAACTCCATCATAAGATGGAGTGAAGACAAATAGGCCAAACCTCATAAAACAGTTGCATCAATGTTCAATTTCTTGACATCCCAAAAGGCAAAACAAATTAACCCCAATATTCCCTTTTTCCTTCTATTCCTTTCCCCTGAAATTCCAGGCAAACAGACAGCAAAAACTGAAAATTAGCAACAACCCAACACCAAATTACACAAAATGATCAACATAATTTATCATAAAATCCTATAATACCTTCATCAATTAACTAACAAACTCTCTGGCTCGTTAATATATTGCACATTTTAATAATCCAATAAAAAGAAGAAAAAAAAAAAAAACTTCTAAAAGAACACATATAATCCAAACAACAAGACATAAAACAAAACACTTTCATTCCTCTTCCACAATTTTCAGGCAAGTGGCAACCAAACACACACTAAAGAAACAAACAAAAATCAACCATAGAACCCATACAACTAAACAGAGCAAAAACAAAAATTAACAACTAGTGGGGTCCAATCAACGCAAAACGCAAAATATCTTCAACACTCCCCCCGATAGGACTCTTTGTGCACACCATTCCAAACGGACGAATAATCCAAACAGCAGAATCAATTGTAATATAAACATCCAAATCCAAAAAGCGCAATGTCTTCCCCTGCGCACCTCGGATTTCTCAGCAGCAACAAAACAGAAACCAGAGAAACGAAGACAAAAAAACAAATTCAAACACCAAGGCTGGCTACAAAAAAGAGATTACCTTGCTCGTTGCGGGCGGTGAAGACGATGGTGCCGGTGTCATCACCGACAACGCACTCAGCGATCCGGGTCTGGCGAAGATGGTGGGAAACAGAGCGGCCCTTGGCCAAGACAGTGTTGGAGCTGAGAACAATTACAGTGAGGGTATGACCGGTAGTGCTGGGCTTCAACTGCTCCACCTTCTTGAACTCAGGCTTCCTCAGCACCGGCTTGGCATCGCTCTGCTCCAACGGTGGCTGCGACGGTTCTGGAGACGTGCTGCTGGCCATGCCGTCTCGATTTCGCAAACCCTAACCCTAATTCAGAGGAAATAAGGAAATTGAAAAGGGAATTTAGCGTGCGCGTGCGGGCGTCTCTATCTTGGTTTGGCTCTCTTTTTCCCATGGGTTTATTATACTCTTTCTAGTTATAATTGAGCTTCTGACGCTTCGTGCGCGCAATGCACGCAATTACTGGAGTGGGAGTATATATTCCGGCTGCGCCCACTGCCTCTTCGATTCCATGCTTTTGGGTATTCTAAAATTATTATACTCAAATCATTTTTTGTTTACACAAATACATGCGACAGAGGTTTTTTTTCAAGTTTTTTATTTGGTTTTTTGGTCTTAATTTTTAATTAAACAAAGTATTATCAATATATTCATTTTACAAAGACAACTTTTTTCTGTAGCACATTACAACGTTGTTGCAAACTACTTTGTGAAAAGTAAAGCAAAGCTAGAGCACCTGCTTTGTTTTAGGATGGAGACATTTTATGCAGGAGTAGGACCCGCGTCTCACAGTTTTAATGATAAATTTAAAAAATAATTTGACATAAATTAGAAGAATATTTGGTCTTTTTTTATATTATATAAACTTTTAAAAGACATGCTAATATTAATTTTATTTATACGGTTAGATGCATTAATTTTAAGGTTCCGTTCAAACCAAAAAAAAAAAAAAAAAAAAATTAGGTTCCATTTTAAACCCCCCACATTATTTTATATTTTATGAATTGAATCAAAATTACTAAACCGCCACATTATTATTTTTTTTTTTTTCAATTCATATTATAAAATAATAATAATTATAAAATAAAAAAAAACTTAAAAAATAGTGAAAGCAGTGACATCAGGGGTGGGGTGGCCGCAGCCACCCCTAGAGTAGATATGGGGTAGCCATAGCATCTAGGGTGGCCGCACCACCCCCAGACGCCTCGGAGTTATCCCACGAGGCGTCCGCAAGTGGTAACTATTCTTGTGTAAGAGATTAGTGATTCTCACGGAAATAACTATTCATAAGAATAGACACTAATCAAACAAAAGAATGATTATTTTATAAGAATAGCCATTCAATTCCAAAAGTCTGTTTCGCAAACCAAATCGGCCCTAAATCCTTACCATAAAATGAATATTCTATGTTTCATTTGAAATGAAGTAGATCTTATTTTTTGCACAGTACATTGTTAAAGCTAGAGCTCATCACACACTACTTTTTGATGACCTGATGTCTATGTGGATTGTGGAGTGTTCTAAATTTTTTTGTAGAATGTGAAATGATATCAAAGTGGGTTTGTGTCCTAGATAAGTTTGTTAGAAAACTTTGGATTAAGAGAAATACTACATCAATTTTCACTTTCACACTCTCAAATGCATACTTTTTGATGTGATACTAAAAATCACTATTATATTTTAGATAGGTATTGCATTTTGGACCCAATGAATTTTTAGTGTTATGTCAAGAAGTATGCACTTGAAAGCATGAGAATGGAAGTATGTGTAGTACTTCTCTTCTGAGAGAATCTGGACATGTGACTCATGGGCTTGAGTTGAGGCACACAGCACACTTCTCCTCTGCCATTAGTTCGATTATGATTGCTTTGGGTCCTTTGATGAGAATATAATCATTTCCAACTCATTTGGCTCGAAACCACCCCCTGCAGGCTAGCCTGGGTGGCTTCGGCCACCTCTCTTTAGCCATTAGAGGTAGCCGAACTATAAACAAAAATAAAAGTAAAATTACTCACTAAAAAGCTTTATTATGATATGTTTCTCACGTACTTAACAAACATGATGATTTTATAAACTGAAATTGGAAAAATTTGTCCAATCCAATATGGAAAATTCTGTCGGCGTGCACGTGGCCAAAAAGCCACAAAAGATGGCCGGCAAATGTGATCAATCACATGTGCTCCACTACAAAAAGCCATAGACACAAAGGAAAGCGAAAGATGCTCTTCCAATGGTCTGCATTTTCTGCAATTTTTAAAGAAATGCAATGCAATTTTTCTTCACGTCCAGACGTCACTGCTGTACTATAAGACACGAAGTCCCGTTCAGGAAGTACTCCCAACTCCTGCAAACACATATTCTTCCTCTCTTCCATGTGGGTTTGTGTTGTGCAGGCAGGCGTTTGGAGGAAGAAATGGAGGTGATGGGTGGGCGGAAACAGCCAGAAAATGAGGCATACGACATCAATGCTCAATCTTTGGAATGGGCGGTATTGGGAAAACTGTTCTGCATTGTCAAGGATACAGAAGAGAGCTGGGAGTTGTTCTGCAACGACGACCTGTCATTTTTTCCGGCTAGTCTATGAGATAGATACAATGCTATATGGCCTATAAACCTTAGCCTTGTCGTATAAGTTAAGAAATTTTAGTATTGGAAGGTCTTATATAAGTATTTCTTGTCGAATAAGTTAATTTTGCAATATTCTTCAGTGCTTGTAAATCCTACTGCAGAATTTTAGTGTTCCTTAGTTGTGATCAATTTTTATTTTTTTTTCTCTCTCTCTCTTGTTTTGCCTCATTAAGTGCCTAGCTCAATATTTTTTCATGGTTGAGCTATGAGAGGAATTCCTGTACGGCAATGGTAACCCTGCAAAACAAGAGCATGGTCAGAGGGTCTCCGATATGCTTTTTATATTGTGCTATATTTGTTTCTGTAGGACCAAGACACCACAAATGATTTTGTATGGCAGAAGAAAAGCTTCACAAATTCTGTTAATGAAAGTGTTATCTATGCCACATTGATCACCAAATGGTTTTGTATAACACAATTATGTGAATATCTGTACTATGTGGAGATCAACTTCAAAACCCTACTGGTGCAGGCAGGATATCAACAACAAATTAACAAAGAAAATAAAACAAAAATCTGTAAAGAATATGACTGTGAGGGTTGAGTCTCACAACGCTAATTTGCAGCTCTTGGAGTTTCCCATGAAAAATGCTTCCCATTGCCATTACCAAGGAGGCAAATATGTCTTCCCATTGTCTTTAATAGCTATTGCTTCTACTTAAGTACACAGCTAGCTAGTGTCTTCCCAATTCATCTCCTCTTAATTTGGCCCATTCTCAGTAGTCTTTAGGCTTGTTGTACTGATTGCTGATTGTTTTAGAGCTCTTGTTTGGGTTGCTTGACTCTTGTTTTTTACTTTTAATGTAATTTCCCTTTTCCCTTCCCCTAATTTGAATAGAAAAAAGGAAAAGTACACAACTAGTGGAGACTAAATGTGGGTTAGCAGATGAATAAACTGAATATTCAGTTTGAGAGCCAATCCAGCTAAAGATTAGTCTAATGTTAAGTGACCACAACCTGATGCTAAGCAAGGCAGTTTAGTTACTCTGTTTTTTTGGCATCAATATATAAGTCTGTTAAATGGATTTGACAAAGCTCAACCTTGTTTTATTCAGGACTCTTTCACATATTCATACAAAAAAAAAAAAAAAAAAAAAAAAGGCAAAGACAATGAAGGCCTTAGCCAAAACAAGCAACAAAAGGAAAAATGAGGCATCTTAAAGCAAGATGAAAGCACTCTTTCAGCCTCCTAAGTTGATCTACTTGGGTTTGTCTACACGTAGGGAACAGGTATCCTCTGCGTTTCAGGGCCTGCTACCATATCCTCCCAAAGCAGATTGGAGAGCTCCATTGTCAATTCCCCCACCTTCCCTGTTAGGAAATACCAAATAGAGATGTCGTTAGATAACATCTCATTCATCAGTAACATTGTTGATCACACACACAGCAGGGAACCCCTCTCTGATGCTTGCAACATATTTCTGAACTCAATGTATAGACAACATAACAGCTAGCTTTTTTTCAATTTTTTTTTGTTTGATTCTATTCTTAGAGCCTGTTTGAAATTGCGTTAGAGAGCTTAAAAAGTACTTTTAGTATCTAAAAAGCTGTACCAAACAAAAGTTGACTTGTTTGGTAAAAAAATTCAAAAGTACTCCTTTGCATTTTTTACTTCAAAAATTGTCAAAACGCACTTTCGGCAATGATACCCTATCTTTCTTAAGGCATAGAGGATAATTTCTTACCATTTCCAATGGGTTGTTCATCCCACATGATGATTGGCAATACAGGCAGCGTGCTTCCAACAAACATCATTTCAGCTGCACCTTTGGCTTCCTCCACTGTTAAATTTGCAGTTCTCATGCCTCTTAGACGCCCCTGCTCAACCAGCTTGTGGACAAGTTCCATGAGCCTTTTCACAGTGCACCCACTAAGGATCTTATCAAAGAATGGCAAAAGAAGCTCCTTATCATGGTTTATAAAAGCAACATTCACATTTGGACCTTCAGCAATATAACCTTCCTCATCAACCCAAATAGAAGCATATGCTCCCTTCTCCTCAGCTTCCATCTTTGAAAGGACATTTGGAAGGTAGTTTACATTCTTCATTCTTGCAAATTGGGCCGACTTCATGGGGATAGTGGATGTTATCACTTTAACCCCTTCTTTGCACTGACAGAAGTCGTCATCTATGACTACAGCATAGAATGCTGATGTTGAGCATCCTGCAGGTGAGAGCAAGAAATCCCCAGGACCTGTACTTAGCCAGTATCTCAGAGTTCCTTTCTTGCACTGAGATGCTGCACTCAGCTGCACAAGAATGCTTCGAAGAGCTGAGCGAGGAAACGGAGAGGAGATCTTTGCTTTTGAAGCTGATCTGAGGAAACGGTCCAAGTGAACATCGAGCTCATAAAGATATCTGCCGGAATCAAATAAATCAACAATTACATCTCCACCTGTACACACATGTGAATAAGAGATAACTAAAGTTTATTGAGAAGGTAGGAGTGCCTTAGACCTTAACTTTTGCTTGGACTATGTCATGCTTACCCGTCTAATATAATAGCTGTGTCAAACACACCATGGCCCCGATGAACCATGTGATCATCTATTGGAATTACCATCATGGCTGGATCAAGAATAATTCCACCAAATATGCTGGAATACATTGCTGGATATGGTTGCTTTTTCACTGAGTTCCACTTCTCGTGCAGCTTTTCAATTAACTGATTGATGTGATAATATCAATGGAAAAATATAATTGTGGCATGCAAAACAACATGGATTAGATTGAAACTTGGCATATAAAAGTTAGAGATACATTTCAAATGAACTGTCAATATAAGCCACATCTGGTTGTCATAATGGTGAATACTTTTTGGAACGAGAGAAACAGCACTCCAAACTCAAAATCGGACCAAAATGCATAAACCCTTTGTCCAGTGACTGTTATCTAATAATAGCTTGGCTTAGTTTGCACTCTAACCTGGCTTGAGATGAATTTAATTCCCAGAGATATCTGAGATTCTAACTCATCATTTTTTAGATAATTTTGTTCTGTTCCCTCAACCTTTCCCAAGCTAGCATCTTTCAACAGCAAATAAAACCATTTTTTCTCATTCATTTTAACCTAGGAAGTAAACAAAATTTGGAATCTTTATCTAGACTGTTACAAAATGGATAGACATAAATATAAATATACTTGTTATCTAACATCTCGGTCCCAATCCCATATTAGAAAGATGAGAAGTAACCCACATAAAATGGATGATTTATAAAGATTGCCTAGTTATTAGGTGAGATTGAGCTTTAAAAGTAACATATAATGACTAGTGCTTTTTACTGATGTTTCGGGTTTAGTCTTTTCAGTCATGATCCTCAACATGCAGCTTTCCCCCAACGCATTAAAACAAACATACCAGAAGCACCGGAAAGATTCAGAAAACATATGTAGATATATATTATTATCAAGTAACACAAGAGTGGGTCATGATTCCTCACCTCAGATGATGAAGAGAAGACATGCACTTTAAATTCACTGCCATTTCCAAAATCCAAAGCATCTTCACAACAAAATGGTATAAAAAACAACAAATTAATACCATGACATCAACTTTAAGAACCAGATCAATCAAAGAAATCAGAAATGACCCACAAGAAGAAAACAAGAAGACAATGAAACCTGATTTCTGATCAGAAGCAGATCTACTCTTTTCCATGGCTTTCAAGAGAATCAGTGAGGAACAGAGGTGGTGGAGATATAAGAGAAGGGGATGCTATATCTAATATATTAATGACACGATGTGAAATATGTTTGCTGATCATTTGGGTAATATAGTAATGGAGGGGAACCCATTTTTGGCGTCAGCCGGTTGCATTTTGTTTTGAAGTGCTTTGCCGTTGTGGACTAGGAAGAAATTTTAGGCGTAACACAGCTAATAAATTCGGTTCAATAAGAGAGAATTGTTCATTTCTTATAAACATGTCCAAGATCTTGTCCAAAGGTAATGTGAGACTATTTCTCAACATCAACCCTCATGTGCATGCCGGTATTTTTCCTAGTCATTGTCACGGGGTAAGTAGTGTGGGCCCTATTCATCCTGTGGTAGGCTCTAATACATGAAGAAATTTGTGGTCTAACTCATTTCATAAAACTAGTTCAATAAGAGAGAATTGTTCATTCCTTATAAACATGCCCAAGATCTTGTCTACAGGCAATGTAGAATTATTTCTCAATACCTTTCTTTATGTATAGGCCGATATTTTTTCTGATCTTTGTAACGGAGTAAATAGTGTAGCCCATTGGTCCTATAGATCAATATTGTTCTGGTGTGGCTTGAGTTCTCAAGTCAAATCGATGGGTCCCAGCACCACCTTTTCCTTGTTGAATTGGAATATGCTTCAAGGTAGCCAAGTAGGTTTGGGAATCCTCAAGGCTCACAAGCAACTATAAAAGGGAGTGTGAATTCTTTTGGGGGGGGGATTCTTTCAACCTTGAACGGCACCAAAAATATGAAAAAACAAGAAGATTTGCTTGAGGCTATTTTTCTCCACTATGAGTCTTCTGTTTTCCCCTTTTTTGTGTGAGTGAAATTTTGGTGTATTGAGGCTTTGGGCTTTGAGTGATTTTCTCTTTATTATCTTTTGTACTCCATCTTTTATTAGTAAAATTTTCTCAGGGTCGTCTCCTCTAGTAGATGTAGGCTTGTTAAGCTGAAGCACTTCAATCTTGGTGTCGTGTGTGATTGATCTATTTTCTATTCTGCTATTTTCTACTTCTTTATGATCCTGTATTTTAATTCTGTGCACAACAAATATAAACCACAGTAGATTTGGTGACTTGATTTTTGTCTTGTCTACTTTTCTCGCTAATGTCAGTTAATTTTAGCCTTTTACTTAAGAGAAATAATTGATGTCAATATTTTGCTCATTTTTTTCATATCATCTTACAAATCAATCATTAGATTTATAGACTTATGTCAATGGTGGACCCCACAAATCTAATGGTTTATTTATTGAATTTGTAAGAGTATATGAAGAAAATATGGGCAAAATATTGACTTCAATCATTTATCCTTATTAGTTGGTTGGATCTGTCCTCGTCAACATTTGCCATCTGCCCCAGCACTAAAAGTAAACGTACTTTTGAAAAGAAAAAAATTTGGGAAATGTAATTTTTTTTTCTTAAAGGCTAAGTAGGGCTGGCAATTTATGTTTGCATGCCCGATTCGATTATGGATTAATCTGAACATAACCTATGCATCTTTACAATGTCATGAACATCAGTCATTTCTAATCTAATGACAGTAGTCTTAATTTTACAAGCATGATATGATAATTGATATGTGCAATTGTTACTTCTCAATTTACACACACTTGATAATATGGAAGTCTAATTGTGTGTCATGGTATATTGAGGACTTTTGTTAAATGAACAGTGTCATGGTATATTGAGGACTTTTGTTAAATGAACATGCTGCGTTATAAACACAACCGGTTAGCGCTAGCGGTTACGATTAGCGGTCTTAGCCAATAACTGCTAACCATAACTGCATTTTCACCCTTATCTGGCGCAACCAAATACGGATGGAGTCATTTCTGCTTGCATCACTAATTTGGTGTATTATATGGGGGTTAGACCCGATCAGTCAATTAGGAGATGACTGCTTGTGTGCAATCAGGGGCATCAGACTTATATCTCCTACAGTGAACAGATTAAGAGCACAAAGTTATGACTCTAATATATATATAAAGTATGTTGATACCCTTAATTATTATTATTATTATTAAAAAAAAAAAGTGTTTTGGCTCAACTTTGACGTCCTTAATGTCATTTGCTGCGATCATTTGTCAGTAACAACAATTCATCTAACTTTATAATAAAATATTGTGCATAGATATTGATAATTATCAGGTAGACAAACCATTATATTATATTGCCTTTCTAATTTGGCCAAGAGATAAGACAAGTCTGATCAGCATTATGAGAAGCAAATGCTTTGTTCCTACTTCCTACCCATTTCTTAGCCTGTTTGTTTATTTGAATCCTTCTGGCACTTTCTGGGTGTCATTTGTTTCCCACCTTTGGAATAGATGACCATTGTTGGAACGCATGGAGGCTAAAAAAAAAAAAAGCAGTAAAATATATAAAAATGAAGAGAGAGAGAGAGAGAGAGTCTTTTAAGAACAACCATAAAAAAATAAAAAATAAAAAGGAAAACTAGAACATTACCTAGGATGAACTACTTCTCACCAATAATAGGCATACCGCATACACAACCATAGTTCAACATAGCAATACAATTTGCGGTTACAACCAACGGTCGCGGAGTCAGAATTTTAGTTGACTTGGGCTTGAATGACAGTTAAAGTTGAAAAAAAAAAAAAAAAAAAAATTAAAGACATTAACTATTTGATTAAAGGCATTAACTATTTTTAAAATATGAAGAAAAAAAATTGATCTCATAAGTCTTCTAGAGATGGATGGATCGGATCTTAAAAACCTAAAAAATATTTATTTACTGCAATATTGTTGTGTTCTCTGGCATAATTTTAAAGGGTGTTTAACTTTATATTAAATAATAATCACAAAAGTAAAGGGTATTTAACTTTATATTAAATAATAATCACAAAAGTATGTGTTAGAGGAGCAAAGCTAATGTATCTTACTTTTGAATGAGCATATTGTTTTTTCCTCAGTGCTTGTTAGATTTGGGCACTCAAGAGTCGAGTGACTTTCTGTTGGAAGATTGACTGTTTATGATATCCACTTTCCCCCGATCAGACCACACACCATGAGAGGAGGCAACATGCGTTTAATTTCAAAAAAGAGAATTCAAGTTTATGAATGTAATTCAGCACAAATTTAGACGGAATAAAACAGTCATATCTTTTTATTCCGACATTGGATGAGGTCAATATTAATAGCTTTGAAAAGCTGATTCAAATGGCCAACACTTTGTATTTCACAAAAATCTTTACAATTTCAACGTCTACTAGATCAAAACGGATTGTCAATACAAGCCCGAAAATGCCATGAGCGTTGGGTCAGCAGTTGCATATGGAATGTGAGGGACCGTTGGGGATTTTATTTTGATTAGCTTTCCATGGCAGAAGCTTGACAAGAACACACAACCTCCTAGCAAATCAGTTGGCTACTGTAGAGTAGACAATGTAGCTCTAATTCTACCTAATCACCTAAAAAGAAAAAGGTAAAGAAAAAAATAAAAAAATAAAAAACAATATCAATGGAGATCACAGGACTGGCTAAGCATTGTTGTTCATGAATCATGATTAAGCACATTAATGTAGTAGCTTTTGGTTTTGGCTTAAATACATTATGTACATATAAATTAAATAAAATGAGCAAGATTTGGCACATGACCAGGCATTAGGATTTAATAATTTAGTATAATTGATCACTATTAATGAATTTACAACTTTGAGGGAGACCCTTTGCATAACAGTATCTACTAAACAAGGGTATTCTTTACAAACAAATTTTTTCCACCATAAAGTGATCAATTATGCAATTGGCTGACTTCAATTGTATGGTGTCTTCATAACAGTTTTGCATGTCTTAGATAAAAACATTTTGTCCTCCTTAAACCTTCTTCAAGAAAAGAAGGATCGACGGCAAAAGTAATACGGATCCAATTCTTTAGCCCCACAGCAGTTCCTACAAAAAAAATGTTACACACACTTGTTAGTAATTACAGAGCTCCTAGTCAGCCTTCACAAACTCAAAAGTAATATGAAAAAATGTAATGAATCCCCAAGAAACTGAATGTGAGACAATGACTTTTGTTGTATTTAGACCCATATAGTAATCAAATTCTTAGTGATGTTTTTTTCTCCTGTTTCCCCTTACCTGCTATGATTTGCTCAAGTGATGATCTACAACTTACATATCATGGAAATAAAAAGAAATTAGCAAACTGGAACTGGTTTTAGAAAAGCCACATATCTGTGTATGACAGTTAGCATGCACATGATCTACAACTTACATATCATGTACATCAATGTATGTTAAGACTTAAGCATTGATGATTAATGTAATCAGCACATTAATTGCTTAATGGATTCTAAAGCAAGGGTACTTAAGTCAGTTCCTTTTGGCAAATAAGTACCAATTACTTTGAGGGTTATGACATCTCCTTCTGCAACAAAGTTATCTGGAAAAGATAATAGATTATTTGATGCATTGAGAGCTTCATATAATGTTTGTAAGAACAATAAGGGTGTTTGTACTAGAAAGTACTCCATAATGTTTAGCTTATAGAAGATATATAGCTATTGGTGGATTTCTTTTGGTGCCAGAAGCAAGCTTGAGGTAGGGCAGTCTGTTTTGATCAGGTGTGTTTAAAAGAACATCATTAGAATATAGAATCTAACACCATACTCATGTCTATAGCCAATTTAATCAGTTTGAGAGGTATCCTTATCTGAAAATAGTAGGAAGTTTTGAACGGGTCTATAATGGGTGTAAGGAACTAGCCCTCGTACTCAAACACCATAGGCAACAAAAATTTTGTAGGTTATTGAAAGTTTTTAGTCATTTTTAAGTCTGAAAGTTGGTGTTCGACGTCCAAAACTTATGACCGTGTATCAATTTAAGGCAACATCAATCTTAAAGGTGATCAACAATTTTTAGAAGTATTCCTATCCTATGCTTTTAGAATCTATTAAGTATAGTTGGGTTTATCCAATAGCATTAGGTCCATCTTGCTACTGAAATATTTGTGGCATTTTAAGCCTTTTTAGATCAGATTATGGAAGAGTACATTATCTGCTTGTCTTTTAGATATATATATTCTTACAACTAGAACAGTAAAATATAAAATTGGGAATGTGGAAGAGTTCAGAGATCTATAAAATCTCATATTCTCAGGTCCATCGCCCTTTGGATAAAAGAGAATGGATTTTGAGTTTAATTAAAGGGGATAGTATAAATGATTTCCTGTTGACGAACAGGACCAATTATATATGTTGAAGGAATGCAAGGAAATGAGATTTTGTTTGACAAAGGAAAATAGAATGTCGATAGAGATAACATAAAGTATGAAGTACTAAATACATATTGAATGGTTCAATTCTCACCTGGAAGAATGACAACAGATTCCTCCTTGGCCAGCTTGAAACAGAAATCAATATCATCACTAACATCTTCGAGTAGTGAAAGATTCAGCTTCACCTGTAACACATAAAAATAAAATAAGCACACTACCTCTAAACACCCATTAATTTAAATGCAAAGAGGACTGCGTAGTCTGAAAACTTTCTCACCATTACAGCCATAGACCCCTCTGGTTTATGTGGGCAGGTAATGCAAGGGATCTCCTTTATCTTATCATAACAAACATCTGATGCCTCCTTCAGTAAATTAATAGTTTTCCTGAAGAAAGCCTCTTCGGTTTGCTCAAGGATGCTAGGAACCGCTGCCTAACACACCAAACATATCATTACAAACAAGAAATTAGAATAAGTAGATCGACTACAGACTCGAAAAAGAATTGGTTCCAAAATTTGTGTTTTCAGTTCAAGTTGAAAGTTTAGACCTTTTAAAGCACAAGAAACAATTCACAATTGTCTAATCAGTGCTTGAAAAATATTTTGAGTTCGAGGAAGCAAGAAGCATTTCAATACCATAACACATTATCCAACACAAGCTAAGAATTATCCTTGATATATTGCAAAAATTCAGTTTCACCCTTGTAAAAATTGTGTGGTTTCAGTGGCAGACTCTATGAGCTACATCATCAAGCAACTTAAGACAACTGCATAAAATACAAACCTGAATGAAGGTTGCAGGGCCCCCCAGAATGTCAAAATACTTCTTAATACGCTTCATAGTCTGAGCAGAAAGGAATAAGATGGATTAGCAACAAACAGAGTTAAAGTGAATGGTTAATATGAAAATCAGGACATTTTAAGATCATAGTACATAATGTCAAACGATGAGAAGTCAAAAGCCCAAGGCAGGTGACTCAATATGTCTACGACAATTAAAGCTTTTGATTGCCTCCATAAATGAAGAATTTCTGATGGAATGCAATGAAAATTTGCAATAAGAACAAACAAAGAAAGGGAAAAAGAAGTTTGTGACGGGTCTCACAGGCAGCATTCCACCCCATCAAAAACTGCTTAATCCACAAATCTGCAAACAATTAGATCCACAAGATTCAAGAACCATTTAATTCTTGGCTGTAAGCAGTAAGAATTATAAAATTTCCATATGTATAAGGTGGGAAAGGAACATTTCATGTATCCATGACATAGGTCAGTGAAATGGTGCGGGAGGAAGATCATTCCTATTGAGCAGACACATTTTCTAATGAAGTGAACTCATCCATGAAGTCTCCAATCATTTTTAGACAATTGGGTCCAATATTGTGAAATAATGATGAAGTGCACATATGAAGCCCTACTGAAGGTGTACTATGGCAAAATATCACACATATAAGAGAAACACACACCCAAAGAGAGAGAGAGAGAGAACCTTGGGTTCCCGAAACATTCCCCCGGGATCACTTGTCACAAACCAACCAAGTCGCCATCCAGGCACTATCCATCTTTTCGATAGAGACCCAAGAGTTAGAACAGGAACTTCGGATCCAAAAACTCCCATTGGCACAAATGGATTTTTCCCAAAAGCAAGGTGCCCATATACTTCGTCAGCAATTACCAGAATTTCAAGTTTTTTTGCAGTTTCTGCAATCTGGGTGCAGTATACAATCAGTTAATAACACCAATCTGTATATGATTCCTACTATTTATAGTCAATTAAAGAACGTTTCTGGCACAGCGGCACTTGAAACATATCCTGGACTACTAACCTTCTTTAGATGTTGGTAACTATAAACATTCCCACAAGGATTCCCAGGGTTTATAACTACCATTGCAACAGTGTTCTGATCCGCAAGAGCCTCAATGGCATTAAGATCAGCCTCCCAGCCTTTCTCAGGGAGAAGATCAAAATACCGAACTTCCAGATTTCTAAAACCAGCACAAAGTTCATAAATTGGGAAGCCTGGCCTTGGAAGTAAGATGTTTGCACCAGGGCGGGCAAGCATTGCCAGTGCAACATCAATAGCTTGTGTGCAACCAGATGTGACAAACACATCATCAGATGATAACTTGTATGGAAGATCACGAGACAAATATTCAGCAATTGCTCTGTTAAATTCAAAATAAAGCAAAATTAGTGAAGAAAAACACAACTAAATAATAAGATGCAGCATGTGAAATATGAAATAGGAAGAATCCTGTAAGTACTGAATGATAACTATGAAATCCAATCTGATATTGTGGGGCAGGTGCAGCCTCTAGAATGTCAAACAAATACAATCTGTAATCATTTGTGTTAGGATAAATTGATATTTTGGATCACAGAGAAGTGTAAAATAAATCAATCAATCAAGCAATCATACAAGACATCAAAATTTACTCAATTTGACTTGACAAGTTTATGTCCACTGAAAAAGACAATTGAAAAAAAAAAAAAAAAAATTGAATACAAATTTGTAGCCCAAAAAAAAAAAAAAAAACCCCCCACTTAAATAGGAAAAGGACCACTTCGGGTAGGAGCTCACCAGCATACAAAGTGTTTGACGAAATCACTCAATGACCTCTCTGTTTCTTTACTTACCACTCTTATAGAAACACCACCCGATCCTTGCATCAACTAACAATTCTTATCACAACCAAACGATATTGAATAACAATCACAACCAACGATAAATAACAATCACAGCAAACGATAATGGCATCAACAATTGACCTTATCACTGACACTAAACAATTCCCTTTATTCTTCTACTTAGCAAGACACCCACCGATCCTAATCATCTAATCCAGATATTTGGGATTATGTCTTCTGATCCTTCTATTCCTTTCACTTAATATTCTCAAGCTTGCACAAAACAGAACTTTTATAATAGAGAAGTTTTTTTTCTTTTCCTTTTTCCTCCTCTAGCTGTGTACAGCAAAATCACAAAAAAGAGGCTTATGTGTCTTCAATGAATGGCAGGGCATATGCAATCATAACTGGTTAAAGTGGACCCAAAAAAAAAAAAAAAAAAAAACTTCTAGATAACTTTCAACTGTGAAGTAAAATTTAATGCCAGCACACCTGCTTGACAACAAATATAGAAGGAATATAAAAGGAATAATTATAAGGAATAAATTAAATTCCAAATTGAAACCAAAAACCATCAGAAATGAAATTATGACAGAGAAATCCAAAATCTAGCAGAGAACCAGAAACAGTAGTCGATTAAATTAAATCAAGGAAGTTAAAAGCCATGGCAAACCCAAGTAAGCACAAAAACGTAATTATGAACAAAAATTGCAAAAGGGAAATATCCCAAAAGAGCAAAAATTACCTTCTTGTTTGATAAAGACCAACAGTGGGCGCATAACCATTGAACTTCTCAGATTGGACAGCATCCACAACTGCTTGTTCAGCAACATGGGTGGTGTGAAAGCATGAGTAAGCAGATGGGTCACCCATGCCTAGAGAAATCGCCCTTTTGTCATTATTTTCATCGATGGCTTCCATTAACAGGCTAAGAATCCCTTTGATGGTGATGGTTGAACCCGTGTCCACTCCATGGTTCGGAGCTCCATTTTCCATGTTTTCCTGTAAATTTTTTTGGTGTTCTTGGGTTGTGACGGCTTTTGGTGAATACGGTTTAAGCATTCTGGGGCTGAAGTGAGAGAAAGAGAGTCAGATGGGTGCGTGCGTGGGAGGTGCATGCACAAAGACCACACGTTAAAGTTCCACGCCTCTGCATGGAAAGAAGATATATAGGCCGCCTAAATGGACACATAACCTTCGATTCAACTCCGAACAAACAAAAACAAAAATATTTAATGAACCCAAACTCTTATGCTTTTTTTTTTTTTTTTTTTAAGTAATATTTAGTAATGGCTGCTTCCCTCACTTCCAAAATCGAAATAGGATCATTTTCGGTTCAAATCAACTTGAAACCTTCAAAATCGAAATATGATCCTAATCAATTGGAGACTACCAAAATCGGAATATGATCCTCTTCAGTTTAAATCAGCTAGAGAATCGAGTTAGTTATATTTTAGGGATATTTTTGTCTTTTCACTTTTTAAGAGAACAAAAATATAATTAACCGGAGAGAGGAACCTAATTCTTCAAAAACACCATCATTTAAATAATACAAATGACCTTACTATTAGACTTGAGTAATTTTAAAATTATAGTATTTGATCTAAATTTAATACTGATCAATCATAAGTTCAATAGTAATTTTAAAATCCACATCATATTTGAAATAACACAAAAATAACTTCTAACATTTCACGTTAAACTTCCTATTGACTCTCATTGTAAAAAAAAATAATGAAACTCTTTTATTTCAAGCTGGATTGCAACTGCTATTGCTACAACTTCAAAATTCGTACTGATTGATTTTTTTTTTTAAAATAATAATAATAATAAGTGTAGAACTGCACCATATACAAAACCTTCCTCCGGAATTCCTCCGAGGTAGGCAATTTCTGGAATAATATTAGAATCCTTTTTACCAAAACTCTGAAGTAATATTAGATCATTTCTGTAGTCTCTTTCTCTTTTTCTTTTTTTAATCTAGTTTGTACATCTAAATCTATATCTAATTTCGTCACACTCATATCTACTCATTACACCCAGCTTCGGCTTTCCACCGAGTTGCGCTGATCAACCAAAGGAGTTTCACGTGTCGGAGTGTGGTTTTCATGCACCACAACATGTCTTCTCGAAAATGTCTATGATACTGTGCTCTTTCGCTACTGTTTATGGTGAGGCTTTTGTTTTTTAATTTCTTTTGCTTTGATTTTTATTTTTATCATTTTTATCCTGATCTCTTGGTTGAGGACATGTGTTTTCTCTTAACCTTTGGGCCGATGAAGAGTAAATCAGTGTAAGAATTATGTCTCATGGCCAAAAAATAAGATTTGGAAAAATGGGCTATTTATATATGTCTTGGATCTAATCTGTTTTTAAATGCGGAGGAAGAAAAACAATAATACATCATTGAGAAATTTCAATCGATTAATCAATTTATGAAGACATTCTTGTCCTTTCGTTTCTTTTTGTGGATAAAGTTGGATTAAAAGTCTTTGCTAGTTTCATAGATAGTAATTAAGTCGCCGGCACGATATCGCAGTAAAAAATAAATATGGAAAAACTAAAATCAAGTCAATGGAGACTTTGGAGATATCGCAGTAAAAATTAAATATGCAAAATCGTCGTCCCACCCCCCCTTCTTCACACCAAAGAACACGACAAGAAAGAACAATCATATGCGTTTAATCGTACGTTCTTTTTTTTTTTTCTTTTTTTTTCTTTTTTTTTTTTTTTGATATTAGAAGGTTAATCAAAGAGTCCTCGAACCCAAGGAAAGAATAATAATAATAAAAAGAGTTTGAAGGTGAGTTGAAAACTTCGGTGTTAAGAACTCAAAGATGAGTGAGAGTTTGATGATGAGTGGTAGGTGTCGGGTTTAAATGAATAAAAAAGGTTATGAGATTGATTTAAATTAAAGATATAATATTTTTATTTTAATTGTATTTGATAATTTTAACTGATGTGTTAAATTTTTATTGAAGGCTATAAAAAGAAATTTTACACCACATTCTAATAGAAATGACTCTCTTGTAACATAGTTAGGAAAATATAATTAAAACTACAAATAAAATAGAAAATAAATCCAAACATACACTGATACACGGTCTCATAATTTTTTGATAAAGAGGTCAAGGAGAGGGTACATTAATAATGATTACGATAAGACAATGAATGAAAATTACTTTTCAATAAAAAAGCACGCTCCACACAAAAGACAAAAAAAAAATTAATTAATTGATTTTGTTGTCACCCACATCGACATCATTGACCACGTGGCATTGGCCCCAAAATATAAAGTCTATGTTTAACTTTATTTGTATTTTTAGGTGAACAAGTTACGTGTCGAACTAATTAGGCCTTGTTTGCTAAACAATAAAAACTTTACAATGTATTGTTTATGTTTGAAAAAAAAAAAAAAAAAGTATAATAATTAATATAGAAAAATGAAAAAGTAGTATTAAAAAGTAAAAAAAAAATATTTTGTAATAATTTTTTTATTTAAATAATAATAAAAAGTGAATGATATAATATAAAAAGTAGAATATTTTGATGTTAATTTTTTAAAAAAATGAGATTAATGGTGTGGTGGTGTTTGGTGTTGTTTGCCAAACACCACGTTAATGTCGTTTAACATGAGTAAAGCGGAGACGTGGTGCAACAAACATCTATTGGTGTCTTTTGTTTGCGAGTGCAGTTGTCAAAATCTGGACAAAATCAGTGGCAATCGTGCGGACATAGAGACACCCTTGTTGTGATTGGCTGTTTAGCCTGCGGTCCGGCGACAGATGGAGACAAATGGATCAACCTTGGAACCATCCGTTCGATTGGCTGGTATTTTAGATTGTGACAAATATCTCTTGCATGCGTACAATTTTATTCTTTTTTTAAAAAAAAAGAAAAACAGAATTGTTAAATTGGTTCGTATAATCGTATGGTTTGAGATTGTGATAAATAATTTTATGAGGTTTCAAAAGTTAACTAATTCCTTGTGGTGGGGTATGCTTTGGTTATATAGCAAATAACTCTTGTTTACAAATTTAAGCTGTGGGGGAATAAAATCTACTATGGTTCTACTATCTCTCAACAACCCTCAATTATCTCATAAGATTTTATATTATTTTAACTACCTCACCTTATCTCTATACATTGTTAGCTTTGGTTAAATCTTGATTTCATATATGACTCTTAACTTAAGCATCGGAAGGAATCGAAGACTATTAGACCGAAAAAAAATGTATCAACATAAGCTATTTCTGTCATGAATTATTATGAAATTATAATTTATCCTAAAATTATTTGTAATATATATATATATATATATATATATATTAGTGTTAGGTGCCCAACTACCCTCATGGCTCCCCTATATAGCCATGTGGGTAGTCAGTCAACCCCAAGATAGCTAGAAGGCATGGTCAAACTAACTCTAAGGATTTAGGAAGAAGTTCGAGACTAACATTTGAGACCAAGCTAAGAACACTTGGGCACATTCAAGACAATCGAGGATGTTGCATTGGCTTATGACTGCACTGCTAACTAGATGCGCGTGGCTCTAGCACCTTGCTCAGCTTTTCGCTTCGTGTGAACTCTAGTGAACTCGACTTGGTGAGAGTGACGTCGAAGTAAACGTCTCCCGAGTCATTCTCATTAGTGTACTCAATCAAAAGCGAGTCATTGAAGTGGCAAAAGAAGTTTGACGGTTCAGCGGCTCAAGCCTCTAGCGGTCAAACTTGCAACTAATCGAACCACCCCCAAAGCCATGGAGGTAGTTGACCACCCAGCACCTCTACCACCCAAAAGGGATAGTTGTAATTTCATAATGACCATGTCGAAATAAATAATTAGAATTTATACCGACTAAGTTATTTGTTAAACAAACATGCTAACATAAATTATTTGTCACAACTTCAAACCCCGTAAAGTAAACCAATTGAACAATTTTATTTTATTTTATTTATGAATCATAAATTTGTTTATGTTCATTGTTCGATGCAACTCGCATCTGTTTTTGGAATTCTGGGCTCAGCTACTAATTAATTACTTGGGCCGCCTAACTATTATTTAAATGGGCTTAACTTTCAACTAATTTACTAATATATTAAAGTCTAGACCCAAGGACAAAAGGCCCAGTAACCTTCCTAATATACCCCTTATAGCGAGAGGCAGAGCTGCCACGTGGGTCCAATCAGATAATGCCAAAAGCAGCGGTTGGCAGCTGAGCACGCCGCTGAAAACCATAGAGAGTCCAGACCCACACGCCCAAAAGGGGCAACACCAAGAGTGAGCCCCTTTTAAATGGATACTATTTATGGCTATTTGTAGAACCGTCGCACACTATCATTACTCCCTTAATCATATGCCTTTGCAAGCTATCATTTCAATTTTCTCCGCTCTCTGTAGTCAACGTCATCAACAGTGACAACACGGCGCCACCCCCGCATCCTCCGTACCGTTGGATTTCCAGAGGCATCTGAGCAAGAATAAGATGCCCCCACACCACATTCTCCGTACCTTAATATATCACATACACCCCTAGACTCGATAATATCAATATTACCCTCTCCTCCTATACGTTTCCCCTTAATAATCCTCTCACCTATATGTCTAGCCCAACCTTTTTTTCTGTTCTTTTTTTGTGTGTAAGTTCTATTCTATTAATTGAGTTGTTCATTGTTTGTGTTTATTTATGTTTGTTTGCTAAATTTTCTTCAATAATTCAGACAAATAATGTGATATTTTACGTCGACTTATTACTCAAATAAATTTTAGATTACCCGACTATCGATTCAAACAGGTGATACATATATATATATATATAGATTTCTGTTCAAGTTGCTGTGAATCTTTCTTTATTCATATTATACTATCATGAAAAGCTATATATATTGGCCCCAATTACTTCACATACAAGATTGTAGTGAACAAAAATAAGGAAACACGTTGCATGAATTTGTGCTATATGCATCAAAAGCAAGGCCATGTTCATGCAAGTTTACTGAAACTACATATTAAAAAACAAAAGCAAAAAGTAAAATAAGAGAATTTACCTGCAAATCAAAGTGTGAGAACAACCTTAGCGGATGAAGCTCTCTCTTTGCTCTGCTCTGCTCCTTAATGCTTAACAACGAAGTCCAAGATCTCCAAGAGATCGAATAGGTTTTGTGTTTGAATTGGGATATATCTAAAGAGAGGTAAGAGTTTAGGATAAGTTGGGTGATTCATCCAATTATCCATCCATATAGAGGACTATTTTTGGACGTCTATCCAACTTGAATATTTTGCAGAAGAAACAATCAGGTGCACTCAAGCTCATGGGAGCTTGGGTGCATGTCAAGGTTCAATGGTCTTCATCACCACGCCTTGAAAGTAAGACAATTAGCGAATTTTACCTACACCCAACACAAAGTAGCGGGATCGAGTAGAGGGTTTTAACTTAATTAATTAATTAAGTTGGGTTATAATTAGCCTATATATTCTTATACTTATATCTCGATATAATTCAAACCCAGTACATGCGACATTTAAGGTTAGTAATTTTTTACATAATCTGCGAACCAGATACAATTACTATTTACAAAATAGTATCAAAGAAGTGACATTTTCTTGTGGAGTGGTTGAAATTGAAAGTTTCAATTAATATTCCTTTGCTTGCATGCTTCTAGAATTGCACCACAAAATGTAGGATGATAAGCAGAAAATGAAATCTAAAATCTGGATATGAGTGGTCCGAGAAGCATGCGATTCTTTCCCTCGTCCCTATCAATGAACACGTGTGCAGGAATGGTATGCAGTGTCCCTGCGGATAAAACTTAATTTTATGGGGAAATTGATCTTTGTTTTTTAAATGACCCAGGAGGCCGGTACCCCATCCCACCCCCACCAAACAACATTTTGAGGATTATGATATTACCCAATTAATTATGCCAAGTATACAAGTTATAACTCTAATATATATATATATATATATATATATATATAAAGAAAACTATGATTTTGAAAAGTAGCTATATTTGATCTTGTTAACTTCTTTTTTTTTAAAAAAAAAAGGAAGAAAGCGATTATTATAAATAGCAAAACAACATTAAGCACAACGCTCTACAACTATAATATCTTAAATACATAAGAGAATTTCCTCAATGAGCCATTTTTCCACGGTGAGAGATAGCGCTTCTTTCGCAAGGCGTTGGGCTGCCTCGTTGAGGTTTCGTCTAACTTGATTGACCTTCCAACTATGCAGACAGTTTAGCACTCCTCTAGCTTTCTCAACAAGATGTCCATAGCGACTCCAACTTCTCTCATCCCTCCTGAGAGCCTGCACCACTTGGAGAGCATCGCCTTTTAGTATCACCCTATTAAATTCTAGCTCACGACAAAAATGGGCTGCTCTTAATACGGCAAGCCACTGCAATATCTGGCTCAATTATATGATTTCTTGGCGAAGACAGAGTTGCCAAAACCTCTCCCATCCCATCTCTAACAATCATGCCCACACCCATCTTCATTATACTTTTGTCCACAACAGCATCTCAATTTACTTTCACAAAATCATTTTTAGGGGCTTCCCATCTGAGATAATTTGTATTTGTCTTTGTAGCAACTCCCATCTTTTCGAGAATTTGTTGCTTGATAATCCTCCAGCGAATCCGCATCATTTCCGACCAAAATGGTAGCCGGGCTGATTTTATTCCAAAATACAAAGGCGTTACGTCGCAACCATAATTGTTGTGCAACCACTGCCATAAATTCCAAGTCCTTTGAACTCAGACATCGGATAAGCTCCTCCCATATAAACACGAATTCCTCATGATTGATGCTCCTTTTATTTGACTCCCACACCGTCTCTAGATGTCCTTTGCTGTCGGGCAGCTCCATAAAGCATGCCCTGTGGTTTCTGCCTCTATACCACAAATAGGACATAATGGATCCTACGTAATCTTTCGCCGATACAAATTTGACTTTGTGGTTAAAGCATTGTGAAAAGCTCACTATAGAAACACCTTCACAACATTGGGAATATTCATCTGCCATAACTGCTTCCACAAAACACTATGTTGACGTTCCCGGGAGCATTCTTTTTTTTGTTGAAGTGATTAACTCTTTATGTAGGTGGTAGGCACTCATCACCGTGAACTCTCCATGAGATGAAGCATTCCAAGTCGGCACATCACTATTATTGATGGAGCCAATAGGAATTTGGCATATAGCCTCAACCGTACCCTCATCAAATAGCTCGCACAGCCTATTAGTTCGCCAACCTTGCAGGAGGTCCAATCATTAGATCACCTACCCGAGCCTCCTTGTTAAGCTCATCTCTAGGCTGAAGAGTGACAATATCTTTGTTATGTGGTAGCCACTTGTCTTCCCATGGAGGTATCTGACATCAATTATGCCAACCTGCCATTGTAATCTTATTAACTTGATTAATGACCTTATTTATCGTAAAAATGGGACACATAAAGTACAAGATGAAGGATTACACATATGTATTGTTAGGGATTAATATTTTTCTCATATTCGCTTAGTCTCATCTTACAAATTAACTATTAAATTTGTGGACTTATGTGGATCCCATATAAATTAATAGTGGACCCACAAATCTAATGGTTGATTTATTGAATTTGAAATAAAATATAGACCAAATATAAAAAACTTATTGACACCTAGCCCTAACATTTCTCTATAAAAAATTGAAGGTAATATGAGCAGTAACAAGGGCTTTGATAGGATTTAAATGTCTAATAGTATGTAAAATTTCTGATTCTTAAGTGATTGCACAAAGCTGAATATTATGCTCCTCATAAATGACATGGCTAGAGAGATTATCTAAATCAGTAAAATCACCATGTAAGGAGGGATTTTGAAGATGTAAACAGATTTTTGAAGTAATTGACAAACATTTCTCCAATTCCTTTCTATACTGTTCAACCAGTTACCATCATCAATTTTCATACCAAAGATAAAATTGGATCTCCTAAGAATCACTCTTGAAGCATGAAGTATTTAAATCCTTATTTGTAAGTCATGTTTCCCTTGATTTATACTTCTAAAGGATCTCTTCTGTGTTATCGCTCTAAAAAAATTATTTAATAATTTGCAGTTTCACCAAAGGATGACATAAAGTTCCAGGCTTATTAAAGTAATTAAGGCTTTGGGAGAAGTTCTGAATATAGTTCTTTGGGAGATAATACTTCCAACAAGAGTGCGATTGGCTTTAGTAACGATATCAAGATCAGCAGGAAGAAAGGTAAGGGGGTTATCTTGCCAATTGAGGGCTTCTCTCTATGTAATTAAGTAGTCTATATCCAATTTTTGTTGGGCCATAAGAAAGGGGAGAGGAAAAAAGAGATAAAAAGGAAGGTCAAGGTGCTCAAACAACTCATTGGTTAGCAAATGGGCATGTTAATTCTGTTGGCTGAGGAGATATGGTTAACATATGAAGGATCCTTGGATCCCTTTATTAATGCCAAAGCATACTCTTGAAAATCTGCCCAATTTGAAAGTTTCAGATCTTATTTTATCACAATCCTGAGAGTGGGATATGGAGAAACTAAATGAAGTCTTTGATGAAAACTCAGTCAGCCATATTCAAAGAATCCACCTCAGTTGTCGGTCTGTTCCAAATCAATGGCTATGGATTCCTTCTCCTTCTGCTTTATTTACCGTTGAAGTCAGTACACTGACTCTGTTCAGGGGTGGAACTAGTATTTATAGTTTGGGAGCAAAAGTAAAAAATAAAAAAAAGATTTGAGGACACATAAGGGCAAAGCCCCCAAACCCTCGTGTAGTTCCGCCCTTAGACTCTGCTGCTTTTGAAAATCTTCCAATTATTGAGTGGGTAAAAGTTATCTTAGACCCTCATAAGCATCTAACCACCCCCATTAATGGAGGTTTAGAGATCCCTTTTCCCTCATTCAATTAAGAAAAAAAAAAGGGAGGTTGTTTGCTTTGGTTGTATTGGATGTTATGTGGTTTACTCATAATCGAGTCAGAGTTGACTTATGTAGTATTATGCTTATACATTAGCATGATTGAAACCCGACACATAGGAAAAAAACTGGGGGGTAGCCGGTGTAGGCCATCCTCCCTCCCCTCCCAACACAAGGGAAAAAAATAAGGAAAAGAAACCGACTATTGGCTCCTATCCACTAAAATTTTTGGCAGCCCCTACCTATACCAAAGTCTAACTCTGACTGGACCATCCCTACCGACACAGAAACATAAGTTGTCACTCTACAAAAATAGGATTGATGGAGGCTTTAATTTCGGGTGACCATTTTTTTATTTGTTTGTTTTTTTTTTTTTTTTTTTTTAGCAATTTCGGGAGGACCATATAGATAGAGAGGTTAATCTGTGGGTCTCACAAGCTAGGATTTTTGATAGGGAGCTAAAGAAGTGAATTGATTATAATTCAAACATCCTAGTCAACATACATAATTGGTGCATCAATTTATGAAAGACCACATTATTTAAAAGGTTCACGTGCGGTGCATCCAACATGGGCCATCTTTTCTTGTTCTTTTAGGAAGGCGCCGAGTAATGGGTAAGTTAGTACTAGGTACGTTTTCATTTGCATCACTAGTTTCTTTTATCTGTGGCCTTTATTATCCTTTCACCATTTTTTTTTTTTTTTGTTTTAATGATAATACAGTAAAATATGATTAAAATATATATTAATTAAATTTATACCTTGCATCGATGGATGGCTACAAATATATGGATCTATTTATAGGTATATAGTTTCACTCTAGATTAATGATAATTATCACGCATTTGTTCATATAATTTAGTAGTATATTGTCCACAAGGAATAACTCAATCAGATAAAAATTATACCTCACGAAACAAAGATTATTAATTCGAATTTTCCTCCCCCATGCTCTACAAAGAACATGTCAAAAAAAAAAAAAAATTAAGTAGCATTTTCATTATTATCATGGTGAGATTTTATGAAATTAAAGGGCGGGATCTATTGAAGTGTGAAATGGAGAAGATCTAGACCATACGTGGTTGCGATAAATAATAATGTCCATTCTTTTTTAAATTTTTGTTGACATGTTAGTACAAGGAAAAAAAAAAAAAAAAGCAGGATTCGAACTAATGACATTCGTTTTATAAGGCGTGGTCCACAATCGACTGAGCTACCATTTGAAGATTTACTTCTCGCACCATGATCATAGGCCCTACCAAAGTTGATTGCATAAAAGAGAGGAAATAGAACTCTCTTTTATCAAAATTTTATCTTCAATTAAATGAAACAATAAGTTACAATTTTAGTTGAGGGACTTGAGGGATTGCGTTTTTTAAAAAATTGCAATTTTAAAATACAAATAATTTGTATTTTCAAATCGCAAATAAAGAGGTGTTTTTTTGAAAACGCAGAATTTTAAAGGCTAAACTGCTATTTTAAATGTAAAACCGCAATTTTGTCAAACACTTAAAAATCGTATTTTCAAATCGTACATTTTAAAATCGTTATTTTTAAGTTGCACTTTTTGAAATCGCAAACTCAAACGGACTCTAAAAATTGAAAGGTAATATTGTTGCAAGTTTGCAACAGAAATAACAGAGATCAAATAGAAGTATTAACAAAAAATCGAAAAACCAAAAGAACACTTTAGTATTCATTTTTCTTTCACTTAAATGTTTTTTTTAGTATTCATTTTTCTTTATCATAATATTTATTTCTGTGTGCCAAAGAAGTTGGGGTGAGGGAATCAATGCTGAAATGAAATTATTATTTTCATACAATTTCATGATAAACTAAAAGGCACCATGGAGTATGCAGGAAAATGCAGCCACCAAATTACTAATAATAATATAATAATAATAATAATATTATTTTTAAAAAAAAAAAAAAAAAAGAAAGAAAAAAAGAAGGAGAATCCCAAAACATTTTAGTGGAGTCAAATCACAAAATGTAGAAATTAAACCCAAAAAGGTTGGCTAATCAATCTTGGAAATAGGATAAGCCCACCACCCACCACCATTGGGGTAGGAGCATATCCTATAGGCCGTAAAGTTATATCATTTATCAAACATATATCGACACCGGCCGTTTGATGACAACTCCTTATTATTTATTTAAAAAGTTTAATTCTTAATATTTATATTTTTTTATATATATTAATTATTTTTTTACTATAATTTGAATAAAAAAATCACTACAAAATATTTTTTTTCTTTATTTTTTTATTTTTTTTCTAACATTAATATATTTTTGCTATAATTCATGTTCACTAAATAATCACTGTCCAATACCAAATGGAACCATGAGCCTTTTCAATTACATGCAGCGGGACATTTATTTGATCCACCCTACCTCTACCTCTGGGACATGTTTCAGTTTCCAACAAAAACAAGACCAAAGGTTTGGGCATGTCATATCTTCAAACTTCAAGGAGTAGACACTTACTTTGTGGACAGTCGAGATTGATGAAATGAAATCTCAATTGATAATACACTTATCAATCATTCTGTCGTTAACCTTTTCTACTTGGAATCCTGGCGGTGGGCTGCCTGCTGCTTTCTTAAAAGCTTCTGTTTGCATGCAAGCTCCACAGGAATCTCTACAACCTCACTGCTAAATCAAAAAGTCCAAAGTTGTTCTAACTTTTTCCTCCTTTGTTTTATTTTATTTTGAAGTAATATCTTCCGAGCATAATATATATATATAGCCAATTAATCCCTACTTCACGTCCCATACCCTAGTTTTTGGGTTAATTAAGCCAAGTTTGAGGATTCACTACTATGTGCTCTCAACGAGGCCATCTGCATTGGTTATAAGCGAATTTTTAGCCCTTAATTATGGGCGGAAGGCCGATACTAGAATATATATACACATATACATAAAATAATTGTCTTATAAAACAACATCGTTTTTTAATTAAATCCAAAAATTACATCATTTTGTCTAGGGAAAGGAGTAGAAAATGAAACACTAATGCCTAATTTTCTTTCCCCCCCCCCCCCCTGAGTAATCGCAATTCTCTTTTAGCCCTCGCTCCTTCTCTAACTCAGGTGTTCTCAAAAAAATGAAGTTGAAAAAAATAGCCGAAAATGCAAAGCTAATATCAAAGGCAATTAGTATATTAAAAAAAATGCCCACCTGTTTGGGCGGATGCCACATGTCATAGACGGGCAGACGATTACTAAAATCTACTCTCCATAGAGTGCATATACGGACGCGGAATAAGGATAATAACCGTCTATGTAGTGTGCTTTACACCCCTATCTACATAATAAATTTGTTCAAATTTCAATAATTTTTTAAAAATAAATTATCCATATTTTATCATATTAATATTTAATAACTCAATATTTATTATTTTCATATTAACTTTTTTTTTTATCCTTTATATGAGTTAATAAAAATAAAAATAAATAGTGATATGCCAAATTTAAAAATAAAAATTGAGATTAACAAATTATTTTAAATTATATAAGTAAGATTTAATAAAATATATTCCATAAAATACTTTTTTCTTTTTTTTTTGAAACGGAATCCATATCAGTCTTATTCATATAAATCATGAGTATAAAGTTTTACAAGCAACCATAGCCAAAGCTATGAGGTTACAAGCGTCACAGATGACGTATTATATTTCTGACCCAAAACCAATCTACTAACCCATGACTAATCTATATATTAAAAAATAGATTCAAATTAATGTATAGGTAGTACTTATTCCTTGGAACTGAGGGTAAACAAACCCCCAACCGAAACTCTTTCTCCTTGACTTGAAAGTCAGGATAACGTTTAGATTTACAACCCAAAGGTTTGGACCATGGCAAATAACTCAGAGGGCATCACACATGCAGATCGAGAGGGGACAAAACCTTATTATAAGCAAAAAAGAAAATAAAAGCGTACAAGTAAATAAAATGACTAAAACAGAAATACAAACAGAATAAAACAGGAGAATCACACTAAACGAGTAACGACAGCCGAAAGGAAGCCGATCATGTGCTGGCCAGAAACCAACGCGGACGGTGGCGTTGGAGCTCATCGCGGTGGGACACGAGGAAAGACCCAACAGTGGATTGTGGGCAGCAGAGCGGGCGCAGAGAGATCTTCGTTGCACACAAAACAAATTGGGGGGGAGTTTGAGTGAAACCCCCAAGAGCATCACCAACAAAGTGTGACAAACAGGCAAGGCAACAAAAACAACACACCAAAATACATGTCAAAAGAAAGACATAAAGGAAAGGAAATAAAACAACCAGAAACGAAATAAAAAAAGCAGCTGAAGAGAACCGAAATTAAACCACATCCGGAGAGACAGATCAAATACAAAAGGTGTGATGGGCATTGGCGGATCCGGGTAGTAAGGTGGTGGAGCACGCGTCGAGGTGGACCAAGTGACAGGCGGTCAATCGGACAGGGACGACACGAACCGGAGCCAAACTCGACCCAGTAACAGGCACGGCAAATGAGGAAGGGTGGAAGATCGGCCTCCAAAAAATCCTAAAATCAAAAAAGAGGCAGAGAAGGAGGGAGAGGAAAAAAAACACTCAAAGAACAAGTAACATCAAGTAAATAGGCTAACTCTAGCGGGGGAGGAGGGGGAGATGGGTTCTACATTAATTATAAGAGATCCAAATCCAATAATACTTAATTCTTTAATAGTCGATAAATTGATTAAAGACACAAAGAGTGAGATCTTTTGTTCTAGAATGATAAAATTTTTCATCCTATATTTCATTCATTTCGATATAGTAAATATATGAATTTATAATTGAATTTTTGTATGACTCACATGAATCCACAACAGATCTAATCGCATGAAGTGACGAGTACGGTAAAGTGGCCTTTTTGACAAGTTTGATGTATCACTTTCATAGGTCTATTTTAAAAACAATCGTTAGTTTATGAGAATTTTTTACATTTTTTCCTTCAAAAATTAAATGACTCTTAGTTTTTGCCCCTTTACATTTGGAGAGAGGATGACAACGTTAAATGAAATTTTTTGTGAGTTTTGTTAAATTTTTTTTTAAAAAACAGCCAAAAAAGAAAAGAAAAAAGTTCAATGTAAATGGTATGACAATCCAACGGCTTCAGATGTATCAAGCCATTCGCATCGCACGGCATAACTGCGAAACCAAAGCGCGCACATTATCTCAACACGTCAGCTGGACCCCAGAGGTAGACTGTGACGTGTCAGCATCAAGGACGGTGGCAGATTATATAATATATGGACATTATTGGTGTGAGGCAGACGATTATTGTAATCAGGGGCTATGATAGGTGGGCGTACTGCGCTCCAGAGCGTTAAGCAATGAGCCAGCCAGCCGTGGTGGCCCAAAAGGAAAAGGCGAAGCAAGGGAGTGACCCGCACTACAATGCGCCGTAGGTGGAGGGCGGCGGAGGTGACCTAATATTGTCGTCACGCGCGATCCGCAAGGCCGACGCGATCTCTCTCGATCCACGCGCCCCCCCCTACTCTCTTTCTCTTGTTTTTTAAACTGCTAACCATAAAAGAAGGTTTTTGGGGAAAATAAAAACGTCTTTAATATTAACATTACGCGTTTTTTTTTTGTCTTAAAAAAGTCAACTTCCTCCTGGTTGCGTTCTCTACTCAAACTGGCACTTTGTTTCGTTTGATTCGTAACTGAACCGGCCGGCTCAGTCCGGTTCACTTATTTCCTCATGGGGAGTGATACGTCAATATGTCGTGTAAATTAATCATTTTATTTTGTTTTATTTATTTGTGTATATTATTATCATACATTAATTATATTTTAAATAATGTAGTATCACATTCATTGCTCGCTGCGTTAACGTACACCATTAAATAAAATAAAATAACTCTTTTCTTTTCAATTAAAATAGTGAAAATCTCATTCCACGTAATACTTGTAACATATTTCAGACTTCTGAAATCTATTTGAAAATATTAATATATTTAATTTTTCTAAAGTGATAATAATTTTGCACTCACTAGAAGTCCTATCTAGTCTTTAGAAATGAGAAAAAGCATCTATAGCTATACTGGAATGTTAGGCGTTCTCTCGATTTTAAGTAGATATTATTTTAGAAAAAAAAAATTAGTATTTATTTTTCTCATTTGATTTTTAGAAAATAGTATTCACTTAGGACCAAGAGAACAATTAATATTTTTCATAGCTATAACATTATTTTATAATCCTATGTGGATATTGATTTCTTAAAAAAAAAAATATGAAGGACTAGTGAGTTCAGTTTTTTTCTGTTTTTTTTTAAAATAATATTCACGTTTCCAAGAAGTAGCTCAATCAGTTGTGAACCACGCTTCATAAAGCGGTGGTCATTAGTTCAAATATCTCCTCTCCTCCCCTTGTGTGGATATGTAAAATAAAATAAAAAATACTCATGTAAGAACAAGAGAGAACACAAGAAAAAACTGTAACATTTCTATTACTTACATAGTACAAGGAATAAGATTGGAGTGCCCAAGGGGTAGCTCAATCGACTGTAAACTACGCCTCATGAAGCGGAAGTTACTAGTTTGAATCCTCCCTCCCATTTTCTTGTGTGGACATATAAAAAAAAAAAAAAAAAAGATTGGAGATTTTTGTTACTATTTATTGTGATGGTTTTAATGTCTTTAAGACAATTTTTATGTGATGAGGTAAAGGATAGGACATGACTGTAACTCTCAAAATAAGAATCTTTATATTGGATTAGTGTAAATCACTTTGAAGTCTCACTCATATATGTTGATGATAGGATTGAGTCATGTTATATAACTCAATCAAACTTAAGTTCGTCTTTATTAAATTGGAGCTATTTGGCGGGTTGGATTTTCAAAGGAAGAAGCCGTGAATCCGAAGGGAAAGCAAAGAGAGGTAACCAAAATAGGAGAAGATCGTGGGGGGATATTATTTTGGCTTATTTTGGGAAACAGCTGCAAGGCAGAGCCAAGACAAAAGAAAACAAGAAGGGCATGAGTAGGGAAAAGGGGAACGACGGATACCCACTGAGAGACAAGAGAGAGGGACTCTAGCATGCAGATTGAAGAGATGATTTGATGTAAAGCCTGAGTGTGGGAGCTGTGTCTCAAAATCCGAGCATGATGTGTCAAAATCCCATTGCATCAATCCCCCCACTCTCATTGATTGTGATGGATTTCATCGATTGGATGGATGGGATTGCTGATGAGAAACTTGCATGCTTAATTAATCATTTCTTTTCAAATGCACACTCCAGCAACCCCACGTCGCCCACGATCCAATTTCAATCACCAAATATGTGCAAATTGTTCTCAACCCACACTGGATTATCCAACTCTTTTCCACTTTTGAGATTTTCCATCTCCCCCAAAAAAAAAAAGAAAAAAAAATCTTTTGAGGATTGACGTTTGTTTATTTATTTATTATTATTTTTTTAAGCGTGGTAAATGTTTCTAAAAGTAAGAAATCCTTATCAATTTGATGGGTGATGGGTCACATGATGGGTGTAAAATCAATAGAGCAATTTCACCTGCTCCCTCCCTTTTCACCCTGATAGAAATGGGCATTTCTTCTTTTTCTACTTCCTTGTAAATATGGTAATAAAAAAAAGAAAGAAAAAAAAGAAGGGATATAGATGTATCTGTTGTGCATTAGGGCATGCAGACTCAACTATATATATATATATATATATATATATAATAAACAAAAAAAAAAAGGAGAGAAAAATTCACATATCCAATCATTCCAATAGAACAAGGCAACAAAAAGCTTACAACATGAGGGGGGAGAAAACGTTAAATTCCACCTTGCTTTTAGCTGCTTCATGGGGGACTTATTTGTCTTATGTGTCATACTGTTTCTGTACCTCATTAGCACAAAAACGTCATGTATAAATAACCAGTAAAAGGAACTCTTAAAACAGTGACATAAAAGTGAAATAACGAGGAAAATGTTTTAGCACCTAGCCGCATGTTGTTGCCCAAAGCCTAAAGGGATGCAAGTGTGTTATAAAAAAAAAAGGGGGGTGAAATAATATTTTATTTTATATATGTATGATGTTTTAGAGGTTGGGTTAAGGACAGGAATAAGAAAACAAAGACGATAATAAGAAGAGTAATTGGAGAGAGGAAAGTAGAGGAAAAAGAAGAGAAGATGGCGTGTAATAAGAAGCAGGGGGTGGGGGTGGGGGTGGAGATTTGATAATTTAATATTTGCACTGTGCTGACAGGGGAGATATGAAACAGCTTTATTGATATAGATGGTGAAATCTCTTTTGATCTCTCTCTCCCACAAAAGGGCCTCCCTCATAAAAACTACTTTCTGTTCCCTCCCTTTCATTTTCTTCACTGACAGAGGAATACCTGCACACTTTCTCACGCACGCACGCATACTCAAAACAGACCCCATCAGACACATACATCACCCTCTCTACTCTCTCTAGCTTAATGGATATCATAAGGGACTCGTCAGAGATTTCAGAACAGGACACCCCACATTTTTCCACCCTTTCCGATCTCCTCTGCCATCCGATTCACCAAATCCCCCCCAATATAAAGTAGCCAAACCGGAGCAAAGCTTAAGCACAAAACCAACCAACCCCCAACCCCCAACCCCCCTTCCTCTTCTCTCTGTTTCTATGGAGCCGTACAACTATTTTGACAACAATGAAGCCCACTTGCCTCCTGGTTTCCGCTTCCACCCGACTGATGAAGAGCTTATAACATACTATCTGTTGAAGAAGGTTTTGGACAGCAGTTTCTCAGGCAGGGCAATCGCTGAAGTTGATCTCAACAAGTGCGAGCCATGGGAGCTACCTGGTATGTAAATGTCAACTTTTTTTTTTCCCCCTTTTTTCAAAGTCTCAAATTTGTTATTTTGGTAGATAAAGCGAAGATGGGGGAGAAAGAGTGGTACTTCTTCAGCCTGCGTGACAGGAAATACCCAACTGGGCTTAGAACAAACAGGGCTACTGAGGCTGGATACTGGAAAGCTACTGGGAAAGACAGGGAGATTTACAGCTCCAAGACTGCTTCTCTTGTTGGTATGAAGAAGACTCTGGTTTTCTACAGAGGCAGAGCTCCCAAGGGAGAAAAAAGCAACTGGGTCATGCATGAATACCGCCTTGAAGGCAAATTTGCTTATCATTATCTCTCCAGGAGCTCCAAGGTATATTATTACACACTCTCTCTCTCTCTATCAAAAAGGTCTGATTTGCCTGTGACAACGGTTACAGTGTTGGAAGTAGGTGATCATAGCCTTTTTAGTTTGAGGGATTTTTTTGAGTGATGTTTGATAAGGTTAGGGTACTGCTACGGTTCAAAGCTGTCGACAACTGTTAATGGAGTTTATGTTACCCATTAATGTACCGTACTCTTTTCCTCAGCAAAGCTGAAAAGTACTTAAATTTAATTTATGGCATCATTTCAAAGTTTAATTAAAAGCATCTGTGGCTATAGATTGATGTTCGAATTTATAGATTTTCTGCCCCACGAGTGTTTTTATTGCATGATAAGAGATTTTGTTAGGAGCAGCACTTGAGTTCTGATAAAGTAGTCGCAGGAAGTCGGTGCTCTTTCTCTCTCTCTCTCTCTCTCTCTCTCTCTCTCCATAAGTAAGAAGTACAGGGGGTCGGTCGGTGGAGGATCCCCTTAACGGTTAAAATATCAAAATCATATTTAAGAGTTAAAATTTCTAGCGAATTTATTAAAGCAGAAACCTCAACGTAAGCTCTAAGCTTCAGACTGCATGTACTACATTGTTGGCTGCATGGTGATTTACTGATCAGTTAAAATGTTTGAAATAGGATGAGTGGGTGATATCTCGGGTATTCCAGAAGAGCGGCGCCAGTGGGGGAGCAACCACCAGCGGCGGTGGATCGAAGAAGGGCCGCCTGAGCTCTGCCATAACCCTTTACCCAGAGCCCAGCTCTCCCTCCTCGGTCTCACTCCCGCCGCTCCTCGACTTCTCGCCCTACGCAGCCACCGCCGGCAGTGGCTCCTCCGTCAATCTCACCGACCGTGAAGGCTGCTCGTACGACAGCCCTATTGCCAGGGAGCACGTGTCCTGTTTCTCCACCATTGCCGCAGCCGCAGCCTCCGCTGCCGCTTCCAGCTTCAACCTCGCTCCGCCACCGCAATCGCATATCTCTGGCGTAGACCCCTACTCTCGCTACCCCAGAAACGTCGGCGTTTCCGCTTTCCCCAGCCTGAGGTCGTTGCAGGAGAACCTTCAGCTGCCTTTCTTTTTCTCCCAGGCTGCTCCGCAGCCCCCAGTGCTTCACGCTGGCGGCTCAGCCGACCTTGGTGGGTGCAGCTCAGCCGGAACATGGCCAATGCCGGACGACCCAAAGCTGGAAGGCGGCGGCGGCGTTCGGATGGGAATGGCCGGTCCTACCGAGCTTGATTGCATGTGGACCTTCTAATTAGAGCTTTCCTTTTGTTAGTGTAGTTTTAGTTTTCTTAAATGTGTATGTTTTTCTTACGTTAATGTCTCCCGTTTATCTGTAAGAACGCGCACTTACGTAGCGGTTTTATTATTAATATTATTTCTATGATAATTTTAGGGTTTCTTTCGTAATTAATGATGTAGGTATTATTCACTGCATCTTTTTAGGGTTCTGCAGTGAAATGGCAGGTGTTTATTGGGTGTTTTGATGGTGAAGTGTGACTGATCCCACTCGATTAGTCTTCATCACACGTGGATAATTGGAAAGATAGTATTGGCTTTAATTGGAAACTTCAGGTATATGTAATCTTGCTTCGCTGGGGGTGTTTAGAAAATGACTTAACCGTTGATCATGTTCCCCATGTGATGTTATTTTTTATGTCGGTATGAAAATGAACCCATTGATGTTCCCGTGAGTACCAATAGTTGTTTTTGATAAATCTTTAAATTTGATGATCCTTGCAAAAGATGATAAAGAAGTATTTCTCTTCAAAGTATGGTAATCGGCTATGATTTTTGTATGCATGGATTTGACATGGGGGCTTCACATTACGATTTGTCCATGTCTTTTAGTAATATTTATGTTAGATTTAAGTTGTGTCGAGACTCATGTAAAAAGGAGATAGTCCTAAATAGTTGGGCTCGAGTTTAGATCTTGTCTAATGTAAAATTATTATTTGGGTTATTTAATTAAACGAGTCATACATATGAACTTTAGGTCAGTGTTAAAATTCCATGGCCCTAACCTTACCCAAAACCCAAGCTTTGAGTTTGGAGGGTTCGAGCCAAATGATGAGAAGAATTAGTTCATTCATGTTGGTGCAGTTGAATTGAACTCGCAACGGTCTAAAAATATTCCAAACAAAACAAACATGGATTACAATTGAATTCAATTCCTGAATTTCGGAGGCCCAAAACACAGTCGCAGGATACCAAACGTTTCGATAGAATTTATTAGATTCATGGAGGGTCACCAGCATGCACGTACAGTTAGCTTCACATCACATGGGGTCTGCAGGAAAGAGCTTTTGCAAGGACTACATGTGGAAGGGACAAATTTAATGCTCTTCCAGTAACATTTATCATATTTCTCTTTTATATATATATATATATACACACACACACGCGCACGTTAGACAAAAATCTTCATCCGTTCAAATGAGCAAAAGACGAGAAGGAATTCAGTTAGTTATATTTATAAGGGTAAAATTATCATTTCATATGCAATAAATACTAGCCGGTGGACAAGCTAGCTAGCTAGGAGCCTGGGCTACCTTGCAAGCAAGAAAAATGAATCACCTAAAACCAATCAGGCTCCTACCATGTGAATACAAAGCTATGCCCTAATTTCCCCCTTACCCCACTTTGAATAAGACCAAATAAAAATAATAATAAAAAAAATGCATGTAAAAATTATATATTTTTAAGTGCAGTGTAGCTTGTACTTATGTTTGTAACTATAAATTGGGAGTAGTAATTTGTGTTCGTGTGGTGGGTTGAGGTCTTGTTGACTGTCGATACATAGATGTAAGACTATATATAGGTTAATAAAAACTTGACCTATTTAAATAGGTTGGCCCGATTTGTCAACCGTAGCCTGTTAATTTCGTATTAGATTTGCAGATTGTGTTAAAAATTATCAACTCTTATGTTGTGTGTTAAGTTCGGGTATGTCGAGGCAGAGGTATAAGATTATATAGATCAATCTAACCTAAGATTAAACCCAAGCTATTGGGTGGCCCCCAAAATTTTAAAATTATCTTAAAATTTAGGAAAAAGTCCATATATGGCCTCAAACTACCATCTAATTGACAATGTCTTTCAAACTTTAAATTACGACAATTTCCCTCGAGACCAGCATAAAGACAAAAAAGTGACCATGAATTTGTTATGGTCCATGTGTTATGTTTTTTCCTTCCTCTTTCAACGAAACATATGAATTAATTAATATATGCACACCATTTATTGTATATGGTCCATGTTATGTTCATGAGGGCGGCGGAAGGGGGGCGCTGGCAGCAGCCGTGGCCCCTTCCTCCCTGAACTCTTGAATTGTTCATTAAGTTTTGGTCAGAGACTGTGCATAAATCCATAATAATGATAATAATAAAATGGGATTGCTGTCCCCAACACTTAATAATAAGGACAACACAATTATTAAATAAATTTATAACCGAAGTGATAGATACGAATCAACATTATTATTATTTATTATTATTATTATTATAGTACTGTTGTGAAGTGGTTGCAGTACACTTCCTTATTATTGCTGCATTTTTTTTTCTTTTTATTTTATTTTATTTGTATGCAACCTCCAAGAGAAAATTCTGAATTCGACCACTGCATACACGACCAGGAGACCAAGATGCCGGTTCTGCCACGTGGGAAGCATCTATTGGTGGAGGTCTGTAATGATTGTGAGGGGGACTATAGTAAACATGTTTTGTTACATTAAGGCATAGGTCCCCATTGAGATGTTGGTCCACACTAAACCTCTTATATATATATATATATATATATATATATATATATATATCAATCCATTAAACAAGAAGATTTACACGAAATAAAAGTTTCTAGATGGTGGGCAACCCAACAAGGCAACAATAAATCTAAATCGAAATAAGCAGTGCTAGTAAAAATGGAAAAGAAAAAAAATCAAACACTAAACAGAAAATGGGTGTTTTATTAACCCCAAAAGAGCCAATAATTTTCCTGCGCATAAAGCAGTTTAGGCAGCATAACAGAAGAAAAGGCTTATTTATTTTATTTTTTCTCATTTTCTTATATTATACCTAAACGTATTATTCATAATCCTTTTCTGCCGTCCTGAGAAGGAAATTCAAATTAAATGATCGCAATATTTCTTTTTCTTAAACTTCACTCATAATCATCCTTGCATGCCTTACATATATAAATGGTTGATATTGAATGCCACGAGTCTGATAAATGATTGTGAAATGTAATATTTTTTTTTTTAGAAATTTCACAAAACTTTCTTTAACTTTCATGCATTTTGAACCATTTATAATGCCACGAGTGTGATAAATGATTGTGAAATGTGACATTTTTTGTTTTTTAAGAAATTTCACAAAACTCTCTTAAAACTTTCACGTATTTTGAAAATACATTTCGAAGCTCAAAAACTGTCAATTAAAGATATCGAACTTTTAATTTCTTTTAATTACCTCATTTTGTTAGAAGTTTCCTTTAAATCTTGTCAATTCTTAAAATACCCATAGTTTTTATTAGAAAAAATAAAATAAAAAATTGTAAAGATTCGGGCGTTTACTTTTTCATATAAAAAAAAAAAACATGTTTTGAATTTTTATTTAATTTTGTATAAAGAAAAAATAGGGGTATTTTAGAAATTTTGACAAAAATTAACGGAAAATCCCAATGGAATGGGGTAATTAAAAAAAAATTGAAATTTTAATACTCTTAATTAAGAGTTTTTAAACTTTAGAGGATAATGTCAAAATGAGTAAAAGGGTTTTCTGAAATTTTTCCCTCCCCTTTTATTTTTTCCAAGTGACAAAATCAATTATCAAAAAGCAGTTCAAAATTTATCTCTAATGGCCGTGAAATCAAAATAATATTTCGAATTTTCTTTTATTTAAAAGCAAATAATTTCAATCAAATATAGTTTCAATTACTTGTTCAAATGTATCAGCACGTGATTATCAAGCCACTTTCACATTGGTTAATATGACATGTAGGTAATTTTTTTTTTTTTTTTTTAAGTGATCATTTAACTCATACCACGTTCTAACACGGTAAAATAAAGAGAAATACTATGGGTCAATATTTTCTTTATGTTTGACTAATCTCATTTCATAAATCAATTATTAAATTTGTCATGGACCTTACATAGGTCAATAATGGACCCCACAAATTTCATACTTACTTTATTAAATTTGTAAGAAAATATGAATCAAAAATAAAAAATTTATTGACCTATAACATTTTTTAAAAATAAATAAGCGTATGTCAAAAATAAAAAATAAATAAGCATAGCCAATAAATTCATCCTTTAAAAAAAAAAAAAAATCATTGGATTTTGCTACGTGGGAAGCATCTATTGGGGGATTTCCGCAATGATTAGGGTTGAAAATAGTCAACATGTTTTGTTTGATGAAGGTCTAAAAATGGGGGGCATATGATGTGTTTGGTGTAGAAGCACAGCTAGAGCTAGAGCTACTCCAGTATTCTACTTGGGTAGGTTGCAGCTGGTGCATGGACAATGAAGAGCACGCGGATGTACCTTATCATTGCAAGTTTTTGGACAAAGAGGTGTCAAAAATAGAATAAGGTCAAGAACGATCTCCATGCACGCAAAAGCTTGGGCTTGGACTTTTATGTGCCTCAACCCATGGCATTGTTTTCTGCATTTCAATTACTTGCTTTTTTCTTTTGTTCATTTGGGTTGCTTTTTTGGATGAATATGGTCAAAAATAAAATATAACATACAATTAATAGTCTGTTTTTAAACAAAATGTTAAACCGAGTTTTTTAAAATCGTTATTTTTTAAATTGCATGTTTAGAAACTGTAAAACCAAATGACTTTACACACGAAAAGCTGATAAGGTGAAATGAAGAATCATAGTCCAGACTATGTTTTATAGATTTTATGGTGTATATGTTGCCGTATGATTTGGGTTGTCAATTTTTGATACGACCCACAAACCCAACACGAAATTAAAGGGTTAGAGTTTATCCATATAGTCTTATACATGTGCCTCGACTCGACCCGAAATTGACACTCCTCATAATGGCTGGTAATTTTTGACATAATCTACAAACTCAACATGAACTTACTACAAAATTAAAAGGTTAGGATGGGGTTTAACTTGTTTAATTAAATGTGTCAAGTTATAGTTGATCTATATAATCTTATAAGTTATACTCATGCATTGATATAACTTGAACACAAAATGCAAATACGAATTGTTATCCCTACATATGATGAATGTGTTGCTTTCTCAATTGCAACTATTAAATGACGTGGAATTGTACATTTTGTTAGATACAGCAAAACAAAATTTTGATGATAAAAAGTGCAGAGGATGGTATTCCCAGGAGTCATAGGATGTTTTTGCCTCTCAATTGCTTCAATTATGATGCAATGCCAATTTTTATTTTCTTCATTTCTAGTTTTTGTTTGATTTGTTCCTTTGGAATGCCTCAGATAGCAAGCTAATATATATTATTTTGTTTTGTTTGAATCTTTAATCCTCTATGGTGGAGAAGTGAACCCGGTTCAGATTACTTTCTTACAATGCATTGGCTAAAAGGCCCGGCTCGTTATGTTTACTACTGGATTGGTCCAACAGAAGAAAGTCTTGGGCCAGATTGGAGTTCACTGTTTTATGCTTTCTAGCTAGTCCAGCCAATTCTTGAGTTGTTTTTCCTTCTTTTATTATAGAATAATATAGAACATAAAATATTTTGATGGATAAATCCTATTATGGTTATTTGTTACGTGCCTCCAATTAACTTTTGTGTTGAAAAGACGTATACGTGGACCCTATGCGGCCATACCTAGTCCTTTTCAAGAGGCGTTCACGAGGAGAAGAACCACGAAGAGTCTGGAAAAAAAATTAGGAGTGAAAAGACGGTTAATAAATTGTTGCCGTTAACCACTAATTAGCAGTTATTAAATAAATAATCGCTTTTATTAACCGCTTTTTGTAAATTGGGCCTTTTTGGCCACTTTTGAAAGTTGAACTTTTTTCAGCTCACTCTAATTGTTTTTCTCCTTTGTTTTTTGGCCTTTTGAGGCCGTTTTAGCATCAAAATTTTCTATATACTTCAAATTGGGCCGAATTAGTATAAAATGAGTCCAATTAAGTTTCTAGGTACTTAGTTATTGTATTAGTATGAACTTGTATCTTATGACTTATATCATATTATATATGTATAATTTGTTATTATATAATCATATAAATTATAGTAATAATACATTAATACTTAAATTGTGATTTAATGATCAATTGATCATATTAAATATAATTATTATTATTATTATTATTATTATTATAAAAATATATATTACATAAAAAATGCGGTTAGCGGTTAGCAAACTCAATAACAGCCCGCCTTTTCAGCCCTCAAAAATCACAAAGAATTCAAAGTTTCTCTCTCTAAAATGGAGATTTCTTTTTCAATTTTAATCCATATACTTAAATCTAATAAATAGTTGTTTCCAGGAATAGCTTAATCACCCGTAAATCACGCCTTATAAAGTGAATGACACTAATTCGAATTTCCATCGTTCATTTTTTCTCTTCTTGTGCGACGTGTAAAAAAAGAAAAAAATCTAAAAAACAGTAACAACCTTTATTAATATACAAAAACCAGGATCCGAGAACCGAAAGTGGTTTTGGATTCGAATCCAATCCCACCCACCCACCCAAAATGTTTTGGTGGTATTGTCCCACATCAACACGTCACCGTAACCGTTGCCGACTCACGGGTCTCTCTCTCTCTCTCTCTCGATCACTGTTTCACAATCACAGTGATATTTTGAGAAAGCAGCTATGGCGGAAGAGTTCTCGTTGGACGATCCCACTCAACTACTCGAAGCAGCTTCAGATTTCGCACTTTATCCTGGTACTTTTTTTCTCCATAACATTTCTTTTCTTTTTTCTCCGTTTTATTTTATTTTTCCCATTAAACAGTCTAAGAACTTCTGCTAATTTCAGGTGCTCAAAACGATACTTCAGCGAAGAACTTCCTCGACCGCTTCCCTCTTCCAGTCATAATAAAGTAACATTCTTCTTCAATGTCTCTTCACTTTCCCCATTGATTTTTGTTGGTTTATAACCCATTGTAACTCTAATACTATAGTTTTTGTTTTAAGGTTTTACCATCTGGGTTCTCTTAGGATTAAATGATTAACTTCATCGTTTTCGTTTCCTTTTAGCTTAAGTTTTTGGATAACGGTGATTTAACCTGGGATAATATTGATTTTAGAGGTTAAATATTTTACGGGATTGGTTTGTTGAGTATGAGTGTGAGGGGAAAATGAGGGTGTTAAAATATTATTTAAATGATTAAATTCACAAGCTTTTTGGATAATCGGTGATTTAACATTGATGCCAACTGTTGTGTTGTTGCAAGGGAAATTATGTAGATTAAAGTTCTCTACGCTGGGATTTCCTTTGACATTGTTTTGGAGTAGTGTGTTCATGTTTATGTTTTTACCTAGTGCAGCGCGTTACAGACCAAAGGAGATGTGCCTGGTCTTGAGAATACTTTAGTTGCTTGTCTGGAAAGGATATTCCAAACAAAACATGGTGCCTCTCTCATCCCACATTATATGGTACGTATGCTTTTTCCTGTTAACTCTGTAATGCAACTTGCTTCTTTAGCCAGCGCTTGATTTTGGCATAGAATGGTTGGTTTGAGTTTGATTATCATTTTTCTACTCTTTTGCTCTTTCTTCAGCCCTTTTTGCAAGTTGGTCTGAAGGCTGATTCCCAAAGAGTGAGGTATTTAGCATGTAAAACGGTACGTATGCCCATTTCTTATGCTTCTGCGACTGACTTTCTTTGAAGTTTCTGTTAATATTTGAGAATGTGACAAGCTTATGTATTTGAATTTGCTATGTATGTTCATGGGAGTATCTAATTTTCTTTTGTTGTTCAGAAATGTTTTTTTTTTAATCATTGAATGCATAAGCAACTATTTTAAATCACATATCTGCTTTAGGTTTCTGCTACAGAAGGAAATAGCTTTTCCCCTCCTTCGCACCTGTTATTGTATCAGCCAGCATTCTGGCATTTTATAGTTAGTGCCATTTTGACTGTTCAATGAGCTCTTTTGAGTAGCCCATGAGCAAGGCCGTGATGCTGCTTGAATGTTGGGTCCCCTAATTGAAGTGAAAGAGCTACATGGACTTCTTTATGCTATCTTCCAGTAGGGGCCCAAATGGCTTAGAGACCAATGGAATAATGGATTCCAATGATGGCATGAGCATAACTAAGTGAACCTTTTTCTTTTTTACCTTTCGATTATCCCTTCGAAGGGTTGAACCCTGACCCCACTTTATACAAGCCAAGAGGTACCGCTTGGCTACAAAGACTGGTATTACTTGTAGTAAACTACTTTGCAACTGCATTAAATATTTGTGGGAAAGGAAGACCGGGGCTACAATTAGAACTATTGGCTTTTGATAATGTTTCTGGATGTTGACACTGTTAATAGAGCCAAAGTTGACAACCTTTCTAGTTTCACTAAAGGCAATAAGTGTCATGGAATTATAAGTCATCTCCTTTAAGAGCGATTAAAAAATTCACCCAGTTGGAATTCCTATATATATATTTAAGTGCTTGTTCGCTATACTCGTTCATGTTGGTAAAGGGCAATTTATTTTATAGATAACATGTGCTTGTTCACTATATTAGTTCATGTTGGTAAAGTGCAATTTATTTTAAATACACACACACACACACACACTCAACATTGCTCTTGTATTTTCAAGTTTGTATTGGCCCTTAGATCTATGGTATAGCATTGCTAATCTATATCGAGTGTGGTTTGAACTTCTGACCCCGAGATTGATCACTTTCTTTTTAGAACAGATTTAACAATAATGTGGAACTTTAAGTCATTGAAGCAAAGTTGTATGAGGTATCTTAGGATTTTATGGACTGACGGTTCATAGACATTATAGAGAGGGGGGGGGGGGGGGGGGGTTTTGGATTTTAGTAATTTGATCAATCTACCTGGACCTGCTCTTCGGTCATCTCTGTTTATGGAGAGAAAGGAATGATAGAAGTTTTGAGAACCATTTGAGGACCTTGTAGTTTTGGACAACTGCTTTAGTAACTCCATTAGTGATTAATTATCATGATTTTCTTGTTCTTTTTGTTCATACTAGGTAGGTAGCTTCTCTTGTGTACTCCCTGTGTACCTAGGGTACCTTACTTTTTTTAATGATATCCGGATTACTTACAAAAAAAAAAAAAATGATTTGAGAAGTAAATAAGAGAGTGAGAGGATAGGTAGGTGTCCTGCCCTTTGTATATTCTTTTCCTTGTTCACTTCACCTCTATACTCACCTAGTTTCTCTCCATGCTTGTTTCTGAAATTCTGATTGAGCATTTCAGAGATTGCTTAATCCTAGCATAGTGCCGTACTTCTGTTGTTCAAAAACTGTTTGGTTGCCATTTGTTAGCCGCGTTTTGTTAAGGTTAATGTATATACTTTGTGAAATTATAACTAACGCAAGTGGAAAAACTTTTGTGCTATGCCATTTACTATAACATTGTAATAAATCTGCAGGTTGCCTACTTTTTGGAGCATTCTGATGAAAATACTGTTTCTCCAGCACGGCTAATAATTGACCAAGATTTATATCCTCTTTTGCTTGATTGCCTCCTTTATGGGTAAGAAATACTGCTTTTTGCAATTTTGTTGCACATTAAGTGTTGGATATTCTTGAAAATACCTGCTTGATTGCCTCCTTTATGATATAGATACTGCCTTTTGCTATTGTGGTGCGCACTACAGGTTGAATGTTTTCTTCTGTTTGCATTTAGTCTCTTCGATTATTTCTTGATTGACTTTATGTTAGTGCTGGTAGTCGCTGAGTTATTATGTCATGTCATTACATTTTATATTGTTTCTACTCCTCAGTTGCTCATTTTTTTCTCTTCTTTTGTGCTTTCAGTAACATGAGATATCACTAAGATAGGATAGGTAATGCACAGGACAAAATCAAGGAATATAATTTTTCTGATGAAAGAGAAGACTACTAGAAACAAAGCAACAAAAAATGCTTGAAATGCAAAAATGAAAGAAAACCAAAATCCTTGCCATTCATAGCAAGGTTTCCAAAGTTATTGCAGTCCTCTTAGTCTGTCTCTGAATTGGCCGATCTTGGTATTTAGTTGAATGAATTTGATCAAAATACTTTGAAAGATATGTTGAGTCTTTCAACAACTTTGAGCTATCTGAGCCCCTACCCTTTTCTCCTTTCTGATCTAGCCCATTTCATTGTGCTACGATTACCATCTTTAAAGTATATTAGAGAAATTCAGTTCAAGTCCTCCTTCTATCTTAAGTAGAACGCCACTGACTTCAGCCCTATTGCTGCACTATGTCCAAAAGCCTTAGTAGAATAGGTAAAATAATATGGCCATTCTGGACTGTTAAAATATTTCTGTCCTTGATTGACCAAGATTGCCAATATTGGACCATTAAAGATTTCTTCAAAGTTGTCATCGGAATTCATCCAAGCACAAGCTAGTACTGCCATTTATTGCACCTGATAAGTGAAAGAGTTGACAACAATATTTTTCTCTTGCATTGAATATCTTATGAGGACTGGGGGCATATCTCAGAGTAGTTTTGTGGGGGCAAAATGTAAATCATCTCTTCTCAAAGGACTCCTTCACTTTTTATATTTTTTTATATATTTGCTGTCTGCATGTAAACGAAACATACTCTAGTTGCAACTTTCAGTTTACTCTTTAAAGTTATATCCTGCATATGGATAAATTTGACATGCATCTCTTTTTGTTGTGGTATGTAGTGACGAACAAGTCGCAACTGCATCAATGGATGCAATCAAGAAATTAGCGGGCTCTTCTAAAGGCATGGTAGGGATATTGGTCTGCTCTATGCGTTCAAATTTCCTTTCATGTTGCATTATGTTATAATTAGCCAAACTGTTAAGTGCCTTTTGTTACCAAATTTATTCAGGACGTCATCTTCCCAGCTAATAACAGTGAAGCTACACATCTTGGACATATAGCTGCCCAATGTTCATCACTGGTATGCTAGTTGGTGCTTTGGGATTTAGATATAGTCAATAGGATTCTAAGCAGCAGAAAGTCCATGTCGCTGAGCAAATTTTTTTGAGAAGTTTACCTTCATTTGTGGGTATAACCCCCGCCCCACCACCACCACCACCACCACACACACACACACACACCACACCACACCACACCAACGGTTTGACAGTATCTTTGCTATCTAAGACTGTTTTGTGATTACAGGTGTGGCAGGAACATGCCACAAAAGTTTGTTACATGGCATCTATTGTTTTGTTTTTGTAACCTATTATTTATGTTGAAAAGAAGCATTGCTTCCCCTTCCCCTTTTTTTGGGTGAGAATTTGGGACGTGGTGGGGTTTGAAGTCAAATACAATTTTGTAGCTGTCTTCGCCGATTTATTTTAGCTGCACAATTCTCACACTACTTATATTTAGTTTCTACCAGGTGCCATATCCCGAGTATTTAAATGTCAATGAGCTATGCTGACCATGGTTATCTCCGTGGTCTCTGAATCATGATTATTGCTTAGTATTTGTATTCTTCCTTCTGACTATGAAAAGTTTTTAGGGACGGGTTCGGGTTTTGGCTTTAATAGTGAAGCTATTCTCAATTTCCAACTCTGTGGCATCCGTTATTTACAATTCAAACCTGCTCAGTCCATTTGAGGCGGCAATCAACAATACAGATGATACCCTTGAAACATTAAGTGTTTTGGAGCTGTTGTACGAGGTTGGCTGATTGGTTATCATTTCATATGATATCTCTCTCTCTCCCCCTCTCTCTGCACTTATTGACTTTTGCTATGCAGGGACATTTTCCATTGGAATATTGGCTGGGAATATCTTGTGTCTTAACTTTTTTGTTACTAGTATCAATGCCTAATTTCAATGATTATGATGCTGTGCAAATGGTAATATCATCCACGGAAGTATTGCATATGAGCACAAAATATATTAAGATGATTGTGGAAGGTAGCTTCATTGTCCTAGATGCAGTCTTTAAGAAATTAGATTGAAAAGAGTAGTATTTTAATGTGCACATTAAAATAACTTAAGAAGTTAGGGCTTGGAATTATGGAACACATGGCAGAAGCTGCCTGATCTACAATGATGGGTATCATACAAGACATGTCAGAGAAATTTGTGTTACCACATTTTGGAATACATAGCAACTGGACTTTATCTTTTCCTGGAAGAATCTCATTCTGGTATCTTAATGATTTAAGTTTTATTTGTTTCAAGTGACAGTACAATTCATTTCTCTGTTATATTTGTTATTTTATTACATAAGATTAAATATAAAGGTAGCATATTCTTGGTATAAATTGATTTATAACTGATTTTCACTCCACTCTTCACTTAATGGACATCTCTGTTCCTTGATTTGTTACCTTATGCATTGTAATATATTCTTATTATATGTACCCAATGGATGAAGTTGGCAGAAATTCAGCATGGAACAGAGTTCTTGTCAAGGACCACCCTTCTTCATTTACTTAGTTCTATAATCAGGTACATGCTTGACTGAATGGTTATTTGTTGGTACTGAGTTTTTTTGTTACCCTTACATGCTTATGCACGTGTTCACTTTTCATTGTAGCAACACATCTATGGGATCTATTTTAAGATCGAGAGCAATGATGATAAGTGGAAGGCTTCTGTCCAAGGAGAATGTTTATATGTTTGCTGATGAATCTAGTAAGACTTCTAGTGTACTTGACACCATTGAAATGTGCTTTTCTTTTTTGACGAATCTGACCTTTCTGGAATAATTGCTACTTCTTTTTTCCTCCTGATTATTAGATATACTGCAGCCTGGTTGTTATAGATTGCCATTGTCGTGTATGATCTATTCACTCTCTATGTATTGCAGCTTCTAGAAAAACTAAAAGTTTTTGAACATTCCATCTTTAATGAAGAGCTGAGAGCACTTCTCTAGGCATTCTGTACCTGTCTCTTGTCTCCCAACTACATTTTATGTAGTACCATAACTGGAAATGGTAGTCTCTAACTCTACATAAGTCTGCCCCTTGAAGAGCATTTAATGACATTTGCCATTTGGAAAGAATATCAAACCTACTTGAGCACCAGCCTAACATGTCCTACCTTTTTTTTGGTTGCTCTTATGCCCCACCAAACTATGCTCAATTATTTCCACACATTAAAGATGCTTCCACATCCTCAACTGTAGTGCCAGTTGCACATGGGCATTAGACTCTGTTGGCCGCTGTTTTTGACATGAACCACTTGGATGATTTTACAGGCTATAAGTTCTGGATCAAAGTTCTGCCTCTTGCTATCTATTTGATGTGCTAATTGGTTGCTTACATTGACATGTATTCAATTACTATAATGTAGTCAAGGTGCATGGGCTTTTGGAATGGTGAAACTGTTTCTTGCTTGCATTTGCTATGATTTGGCATTACGTTGATCTTTTGGTGTCTCTATGCCAGTATGGGGATAAAGCTGGGGATAAGGCATCATGTGCATTCACTAATGTCATTTCACTACAAACATATAAATTGCTAAGATTTTTGCAACTTGGATCTGTAATGTAAGCTCTAATTGCAATTTGGCTGAATACAAATATTGGAATGGCCAAATAACAAAAGACTCCTAGAAAAATATCACGTTGTTAAAGTATTACCATTTCCTATCAACTTAAGCTTTTGGGACAATTGTAATTTAGCATGTTATCAAAATAAAGGTTCTGAATTCGAATATCACCCTTGTTGAACCTCACTTGTTGAGGTAGAGTTTAAGCCCACAAGTGAGGGGAAATGTTAAAGTATTAATTAAAAATTCACCATTTTCTATCGGCTTAAGTTTTTGGGATCATTGGAAATATAACATGTATTAGAACCTCTAGATTATTACAGTTAATTTATATTTTTTCTTTGGTCTAGTTGCTTGTACAGTGTTTACTTTTTTTTTGCCCTGTAGGATATGAAGATTGGTGTACTTAGATTGGGCTGTAGTCTTAATGTGAAGCATTTGGAGAAAAAAGAATCGGCGCCTCCTTAAGGATTGCAAGTCCAATGTGTTCTATTTAAAATCCTATTCTTTTAGGTCTCTTTTAGATTGGGTTGTAGTCTATGCTCCTAATTTCTCCTTTTTGAATCTTTTAGATCTTGTTAAAAGTTGATTTCAGATGGCTTTAGGGTGGTTGTCTCTCTTGTATACTTTTCACGTACGAGGAGGGCTTTGCCCTTTTCCCCTTTTCTTTTAATAAATTATTGTTCATTAAAAAAAGATTGGGGTACTTAGTTTGGAGATAGCTTATAGATATGAATAAGTTTCATAATATTTTAAATTTGGGGTACCAAGTGCACCTATTTCGGATCATTGTTAACTTACACTGCATACAGATGCTTCTCTTTGTCGACCTGGTGTAGAATATATTAAGCAGAATTGCACCTTTTGGGCTTTTTTACTTATTAGACAAATACTTTGTTCCATTAAAGTATATAGGATTAGTGGGGAAGTGTTTGTTTGGGATTTATTACCTTTAAAAAATATATAACCATGTGTAGGAAGATTCTAAAGTAGTTTCTTACTGTGCTAAGTTTTCTTCTGAATTCAGGTGTTAAAACTGCGATATCAGCCATTGATAAATTAATTGAGTCATCAGCAAGTCCAGATACAGATGAAAGTGAATCTGCACTTGAAGCATTGGGTCAAATAGGGTCATGTAAGTATGTCACTCACTGCTGCGGGCAGAGGTAGCTGTGTCATACATGTCTGATTTTTTTAATTGACATTTAAGAAAATGGCCACCTTTATTTTGTAAAAATTGCGGAGAAGAAGCGTGTTATGTCATATTGTTTGATGGTTTGATGGATATGATCACCATATCCATATATCCATTTCTCTCTTGGCCACAAACTCAAGTATGTAGGAGTTTTTTTTTGCAATGTTTTTCTTTTGTTTTGGGTTGAATTAATCATATATTTTCCATCTGTTCCTCTCCTCATAAATAAGGGGTGGAGGATTAGGTCACAGGTTTTGTATTGGTGCTTGAGTTGTATACACCTTGAATGTGCAACATAAATTCACTAACAGAAGTTACATACCCATGTCTCTGTCCTTATTCTAAGGAAAAGCTGTTGTCTCCATGTTAGAATGTGATTAATGTGCAACATTTGCTCCCATGTCTATAGATCAAAGGGGTTGAAATTCCACAATCCTGCCTGATTATAATATATGACACCACCATCCAGGTAGAAGATGCTAGGGTTAAAACTGCCTTTTGCCACCAATTTGACATTTATATTGAAAGTTTTAATACTTTCTAATAACTGATTGGATTTCTCCAAGTAAATATTCAGGCATGCTTCCGGACAACTTGGTATTAAGCATTATTTATTTAGATCCAGGAAGCATGACAAATACACTTGTGCTTTACACTTCGGAGATGAGAACTATTCACTGTAAAAGCTGAGTTCTGGCCCTTTTTACTTGAAACTAGTTAGGTGTATTTCTTGTATACTTCTTGTGTATTTGGGTTGTGCTTTTGCGCTTGTTTAATAAATTTGCGTTTTACTTCTAAAAAAAGGTTTGTTATGTCTTTTATGGACAATTTTGCCCTATTTTCTGAGAGTTTAAGCTTTGACGGCAGATGGACGCTAACAAGGTTGGTATCAAAGAGGCGTAGGGACGGAGCGTGGGGGAATTTTGATCGGTATGTAGGGCGTAGGGACGGAGAAATTAAAAAATAGTAAACTCTCTCGACACGTCAGCATGATTTTCTCTCTCGCCCCAGCGGCGGGTGAGGCGTAGGGACGGAGCGTGGGGGAATTTTGATCGGTATTCCGGTAGTATAGGTTGAGAATCATCGAATTTTGATTAGAGATATGGGTTATCTGGGGTTTTTTTACGTAGAAACTAAAACTTTTGAGATTAGATCGAACGTGCAAGGCGGAGTCCAGTTGGCGGAGAAGAGTCGGGGGAAAACACGAGACGTGATTATGGCATGGCCAACCATTTTCTGGTTAGCGAGTGCATGGGACTATTTGACGAATATCGAGATCGTTCGTGACAATTGGAGGACTTTTCGCTTTGGCAGCTTCTCATACGTGATGCAGCGAAAAAAGAACTCTCATGGTAACTATCTGGAGTTATCAGAATATGGTGGGAAGGGACGGAGGAGCTTTGTGATCATACCGGAGGGGCATGAAGGGAAGGGATGGACAGATTGCCGGTCGCAACTGCAGAGACTAAAGTTGCATTTTGAGAAGAATAGCAAAGGGGTGATCAATGGGGAGGAGGCGGAGGGAAAGAGACAACCCAGTAGGGCTCCAAATGAGACAAAAGAGCTGCAACCGACGAGCGGAGGGACCATTGTGATGCCACCGGCAGGGCCACAAAACCAGCAGAAGGAGTTTCAGAACCGGCGTTCGTATGCCGAGGCGGTGGTTGGGGAAAAAAGCACGACCGGCACCTCCGGTACACAGCCAGCCGGCGAGGGGGGGTTGAATCTTTGTAAGGAAGGCGCGCAAATCCGGGAGTTGACGAACGGAGATCACGCCATGCAACAAAAGGAAAGTCTGGCGACACACAATTTGGAGAATCTCACGAGTATTAAGGAAATTTTACTTTCCTTACAAAAACAGATATCCAGCTGTCTAGAAAAGCTGGAGCAGGGAGGTGGGAAGAAGGGGCTGGAGATGGGCTGGGGGAATAAGGAGATAGCGATGGGCTGGGGGAATACGGGGAAGGAAATCCAGATGGGCCAGAGTAAAATGGGAAATGGGCTGAAGGAATGGGCCTCAAACAGGGGGAATGAGAATAGGCTTAAGGATCAGCCCACAAGGTTACAGATTATCAATAGATATCGGAAAATATACGTTCGCCGGCATCCCATCAGAAACAGATTATGGCGTCCAAAACCGGTGATTGCAATATCGCCGGTGAAAGACCAGACCGGGACGTCGGAGCAAGAAGTGAAGGATAGTGCCACAGAACACACCGACGCGAGTGACCACTTCCAGCAACAGGCCAGTACAGGTGCGCTGGAGTCTGATCGGAGTGGAACGCCGAAGCAAACTACGGAGTCCATTGGCACAGATCACGTCGGCGAGACGGAGGGACCACTTGGGCAGGCTGAAAACAAGACAGAGATGGACGAAGAAGGGACTAGAGCTGGCTCAGACGTTGCCGGCATCGCTGTCATGGCGCCAGCGACGGCGATGGGAGGTATGGCGGCGTCGGGGGTGGCGGAAAAGGAGAAGACCGTCACAGATAGGGCCGAAGAGGGGAAAACAGACTCTTTGGGAGATGTTGAAGGCTTGTGTCAGTCTGTGGCTCAGTGCCTGAATTTCTCTGATATCGCCGGGAAGCCTGCCGGAGAAATACCGGAGACAGATGAGGAAGTTGAAGGTGCGAAAATACCTGGGGAGATAGGATTGGCCGTGGAGCTATTTATGGAGCAGCCTGAAGGAGGGGAACTCGCCGGGCAGGGTTTGTTAGTGGATGAGGGGGCTGGAGCAGAAATAGAGAGGATCAGCTTAATGGAAGAAATGGGGGGGGAGGAGATATTGGATATTACACCCTTAAACATATTGGGGGTGGGAGACAACATATCTGTGTCTCCAAATTGGGTCCTAGAACGAGTGTTGAAATTTTGCCAAGATTTGGGTCTCAATTGCAATGGGCATGAGGAGGAGCTGCTGGCTCTGTTTACTATCATTGAAAACAATAGAGCAAATGGGCGAAAGGGCAGTGGACACCCGGGGATTGCTAAAGTGGGGAATCGAGGTAGTCGGGAATTAAAGCGATTGGAAAGCACAGTGAACTATGATGTGAAAGGATCGCGGAAAGAGAATGGTAAAGGGAGGGCTGGAAAATCTTGTCAATGAAGCCAAAAATAATTACTTGGAATGTACGAGGCATGAATGAGCCGGAGAAAAGAGTGAAGATTAGGCGGAGACTACGAGAGTGGAAAGCGGATATTGTGTGCTTGCAGGAGACAAAAATGGAGATCATTAATATTGAGGTGATTCGGAGTGTATGGGGGTGTAGTCATGTTGGTTGGTTGTATTTGAGAGCTACCGGTGCATCGGGAGGTATTTTGTTAATGTGGGATAGACGAGTGGTGGAGAAAGTTGAGGAATGTGTAGGGCAGTTTATAGTAGCATGTGTTTTCCGAAGTGTCACGGAAAATTATGAATGGGCTTTTGCGGGCGTGTATGGGCCAACGGACGCTAGTATCCGAAGCAACTTTTGGGATGAACTGGGAGGTGTAATTAATGTGTGGGATCGACCTTGGTGTGTGGGAGGGGATTTTAATGTCGTGCGCAGTATTGGGGAACGATTGCGGGCTACAAGACAAACCCAAGCAATGACCGAATTTGCTGATTTTATCTTCGAGCATGGGCTTATTGATCTTCCAATGGTAGGAGGGCGGATTACATGGTCTAATAGGCGTGCAGGGTCCAGACTTGACAGATTTCTGGTCTCCACAGAATGGGAGGAACACTATCCAGATGTATGTCAAAAAAGATTGCCTAGAGTCTTATCCGATCATTTTCCAGTGTTGTTGGAGTGTGGAATTGGAAGAAGGGGTCGTCTACCTTTTAGGTTCGAAAACATGTGGCTACAAGCGGAGGGGTTTGTGGAGCAGGTCAAGAATTGGTGGAATTCCTATTTTTTTGATGGTAACCCTAGCTATGTGCTGGCCCGAAAGTTGAAAGCCTTGAAAGGGGACCTCAAAAAGTGGAATGTGGAGGTTTTTGGAGACATAGGCAAACGTAAAAAGGAGTTGGAGGAGGTTTTGGGTGGGCTGGACAGAATAATAGAAAGCAGAGAATTGACGGAGGAGGAGATACTTCGGCGAGATGAATGCTCTCAAAACTTAGAGAAGACACTTTTACAAGAAGAAATGAGTTGGAGGCAGAAATCTAGAGCTTTGTGGCTAAAAGAGGGCGATCGGAATACGAAGTTCTTTCATAGGTTGGCAAACTCACACAAAAGAAACAACACAGTTGCAGCAATGATGGTGGGTGGGAGAAGGACAGAGGATCCGGCAGCTATACAAGATCATATTGTGCAGTTTTATAAAATGTTGTATTCTGAGCAGTGCCAGGAGAGACCAACCACATTATTAGATCCTCTGATAGAACATATCAACTCTATTGAGGAAGGGGAGCGGTTGTGGATGGAGAGAGATTTTGAGGAAGAGGAGATTTGGGCGGTGGTGAGGAATTTGCAGGGTGATAAGGCACCTGGACCGGATGGCTTTACCATGGCGTTTTATCAGAAATGTTGGGAGGTTATTAAGGAGGACTTGATGGCGGTGTTCAAGGAATTCCATGAAAGTGGTAAATTCGAAAAGAGCATTAATGCTACTTTTGTAGCACTTATTCCAAAAAAAGCTGGAGCGGTGGACATAAGGGATTTTCGACCTATTAGCCTGGTAAGCGGGGTGTATAAGATAATCTCAAAGGTGTTGGTTAGTCGGTTGAATTCTGTCATGGGGAAGCTCGTGTCACATACCCAAAATGCTTTTATACCTGGCAGGCAAATTTTAGACTCTGTTTTAATGGCAAATGAATGTGTGGATAGTCGGATTCGATCTGGGGAACCAGGTATTATTTGCAAGTTAGATTTGGAGAAGGCATATGACCATGTCAATTGGGATTTTTTATTGTATATGTTGGAGAAATGTGGTTTCGGGGAACGGTGGAGAGCGTGGATCCGGCATTGTGTCTCTACTGTAAGATTTTCAGTGCTCATTAATGGAACACCGACAGATTTTTTTGGTAGTTCTCGGGGAGTGAGACAAGGGGATCCTTTGTCCCCTTTGTTATTTGTGTTGGTGATGGAGGCGTTCAGTAGGATGATGAAGGCAATGGCGGAGAGAGAGCTTATGGCTGGCTTCTCAGTGGGTTCGCAGCTTAATGAGGTAATGGAAGTGTCGCATTTACTCTTTGCTGATGATACTATTATTTTTTGTGAGCCAAAGATGGAACAACTTCGGAATTTGCGATGTTTGTTGTTGTGTTTTGAAGCGGTTGCAGGGTTGAAAATAAATTTATCCAAGTCTGTAATTGCGCCTATTGGTATGGTGGAAGATGTAGAAGGATTGGCAAATATACTTGGTTGTGGTGTGGATTCTATACCATTTATATATTTGGGATTGCCTTTGGGGGCTCATAGTAAGGACCCTGTTATATGGAATAAGGTTATAGAGAAGATGGAGACGAAATTGGCGGGGTGGAAGCGAATGTATTTATCCAAGGGGGGGCGAATAACGTTGATCAAGAGTACGCTATCTAGTATACCCACATACTATTTATCGTTGTTTCAAATCCCAGTGAATGTGGCGAAACGGCTCGAAAAAATGCAAAGAGATTTTCTATGGGGAGGTGTCGGAGATGAGTTCAAATTCCATTTGGTCCGATGGTCCAACATTTGTATGCCTGTGGAGGCGGGGGGATTAGGGGTAAAGAATTTGACACAATTTAATCGAGCCTTATTGGGTAAATGGTTGTGGAGATTTGCATTTGAAAGAGATGCATGGTGGAGAAAATTAGTGGAGACAAAATATGAGGTGATGAGGGGTGATTGGTGTACCAAGGAGGTAAGAGGGTCATATGGGGTGGGATTGTGGAAAAGTATCCGAAAGGGATGGGATGAGTTCCAGCAACATGTGCGATTTGAGGTAGGAAACGGGTCTCGTGTGTTGTTTTGGAAGGATGTGTGGTGTGGGGAGGCATCACTACAGAATTTGTTTCCTGCTTTATTCAATATTGCATGTGAAAAGGAGGCATGGGTAGAGGAGAATATGGAAAGGGTAAATGGAGCTATCTATTGGAATGTTCGATTTATTCGACATGTCCATGATTGGGAATTGGAAGAGGTTTCGAGATTCTTCGAATTGCTGTATTCCCAACAAGTAAGGCAAGGTGGGGTAGATAAAATTTGTTGGATGCCTTCAAAGAGGAAAATTTTTGAGGTGAAGTCTTTCTACAAGGTGAAAATAAATTCAGCCCCGGTGGATGGTCCATGGAAACTTATTTGGAAGAGTAAAGCTCCACCGAGGGTGGCTTTTTTCATATGGACGGCAGTTATGGGGAAAATTCTAACATTGGACAACCTACGGAAGAAGAACATCATTGTGACGGAATGGTGTTGTATGTGCAAGAAGAGTGGCGAATCTATTGATCACCTTTTAGTGCATTGCGAAACTGCTGTTGAGGTATGGAACATGATTCTCCAACTCTTTGGTATAACGTGGGTGATGCCTGGGAGTTTGAAGGAATGCTTGGGGAGTTGGGGAGGGCAAAGGGGAAAGCGGACAGTCATGTACATTTGGAGGATGGCTCCTTTGTGTGTAATGTGGTCATTATGGAGAGAAAGGAATGCGCGGAGCTTTGAGGATCGTGAAATGGGAATTATAGAATTGAAGAAAAGGGTGATCCAAACACTCTACTCTTGGAGGGTCATGGGGTTTTCTTCGCAAGCTACAACGCTTACGGAGTTTATCGATCTATGTGCGTCTTTTTCAATTTGAAGCTCGTGTAGTGGGCTCTTTTGTATACTTCCTGTGTACATGGGTTGCGCCCCTTGCGCTTTTTATATAATGCCTTTTACTTATCAAAAAAAAAAAGGTTGGTATCAAAGTCTTGTTTCTTTAAGGCTTTGTGTTCCAATCCTGGGAACTTCCCTTTATTTCTTTTCTTTTCTGTTTTTGATATTTCTTTCTAGTTCTGTTTCTATTTTGGGATCCATGTGCATTTCCGGGACTATCTGTTAGGTGATGCGTTAGTATGTGTTTTATATATAGTTTGGCCCACTTCTTGTCAGTGCTTTAAGGATAATTGGTCACTAAGATGTTTACTTGAGTGTAATATGGCCAACTAAACATTCAATATGCAGGTGAGAAGTGTAGTAGTATAGCTTAAAAGGGTCCTACAATATGGCAAGCTAGTATTCTTTTTTCTATGATTGACATGCTTAGTAGGAATGTAGCTTTGAAAGGGTTCTATAATCTGTATCCATTGAATTTATTTCATGCATGAAATGGTGCAGCTGCCTTTGATGTTAGCATCTGAATATACTTTTGATATGGTTCTAGTTCCTCAACAAAATTTACTTGTGTGCATCTGATTTTTTAAAAAAATATATTTAATGACATAAATGGCTGAAATTTGATTAAAGTAATGTTTGAAAGCATCTGAAACCTCCTACTTCCCCCAGAATAAACGAGGGTGAGAGTGTGTGTGTAATGTGTTTGATAAGTTTAGGAGTCTGAAACTTGTGCAAGAAATTCTTAACTGTAGAGGTTGTGTTGGTTTATTAATTACGATTTTACACTTTCACCAGTTTGTTGACTAATTGTTGCAGCAATTTGGGTTTCTCCTTATGACTGCACAGATTTATGATGACTATTTGTTCACACCTTGGAAGTAAATCTACATTGAAATAAAAAATGCTTGAGATTACTGACTAGTTAAATATCCCAAGTTTCATACTGTTATTGTTGGGATGAAGGATATCTTGTCCTCCTTGCTCGTTATCTTAAGTGAGCACTTTTAACAATTTGCTAACTTCTAGTTTGCTTGCTTTTTTTCTCAAATGCTAATCTGTCATCTCTTGCTATGCAAAATTAATATTTGCTCCTTCATAATGCTTTTAGCGATCCAAGGAGCTGCATTACTACTCTCAAGTTTGCCACCGGCTGCAAGACATGTTATTCATTCTGCTTTTGATCGGCAAGGGCATGGCAAACAGCTGGTGAACATGCAGTTCCTTTCACATGATCTTTGTATTTGTGCTTATTTATTTATTTATTTTGCCTGTTTTTAAAGTTGGTTATCAGATGCTAATTTGGTTTCTAGAAATAGATTATTTTAAGATAAAGAGGGTGCAGGCTATTACAGAGATTCATGTGAGTCTGTAAAGTAGGAGTAAAGTGAAGTTAATTTATGCCATGATTTATGGAAAAACGATTGTTTCCTGCATCTTGGCGAGACAAAAAAAGTGTGGCCTGTAAAAGGGAGATAGAGTTAACTCAGAATGTGCATTTGGGTTGCCTTTATAACAAACTTGAAAACGTAGATACAGATTACAAGACGATGGCATGGCATAAACGGTTACATGGTTTTAAATTTTTGAATTTAGATCTAGATTGTAAGGAGATCAGGCAGATATGATAATCTATCTAGCTCATCCAATCATCTTGTATTTGGTGGACCTTTCAACACTCATCAAACTGAGGAATGTTTTCCTAACAATGACCACTTCTGTCGCAGCATTATTCATGACTGCGATCTTTTGCTTGGTTCATGAAATGTTTACAGACCTTCCCATTATCATTGGCTTTCCTTAAAATCCGTGAGGTTGTGCTCTTGTAAAAACATCTTATTTGTCCTACAATGTATTTATTGAGCTATATGTCCTCATCTGTGCCAATACTGAAACGGGTCCAGCTTTTGTTGTTACAACTTCCTTACAAGCAATAAAGAGGTAAGAGGAGACATGGTGGAAGTAGAATTAGTATTATTATTTACTTCTACCATGTGGAGCACAGTATTATGACTGAAAGCTTTCAATTTGTGTTGCAAGAAATCCTCTATTTAGAATTTTGAGCAAAAATCTTTTATTTACAATATTTTAGATTTTTTGTATTTTTCTGAAACATTCTTAAATCGCAAACACAGTCTGCACTGCATGCTCTTGGAAACATAGCAGGAGAATCAAGGCCAGAGAATAGAATTATACTGAGTGGAGATGCAGAAGAAAGCTTGCGACGTTTAATCTATGAAACAGCATCCAAGAGTTCAAAGATGACACCATCTGTAAGTAGTTACTTGTTAATATGCTTTTCATTTTTTAATTATGCTTCTGCTCATGCCATTTCAATCATTGGAAAATTCACTTTCTTCAGACGAGCATTTGGCTATCAAACTCCATATTGAGTCAAGGGTGCTAATTGTGTGTTTACAGTTTGTGGGTTTCAGTCCTTTTGCATGAATTTAGTAAATTTTTTTTTGGCCTTTTATACTCACTTTGACTGGACACTCTTCTGTTTTGTTTAGGAACACGTTCATTTGGGTTCCCTTTCACTTTTCATTTGCCTGCTCTTTAAAAAGTTCATAAGTCTTACCAAGTTGTTGGTGCAATTGGCAGGGCCTTATTTTATCAGTTCTTCAACAAGATTCGGAAATTCGTTTGGCGGTGAGAATTTTATATTCATGAGCTATGGATTTTTTTTTTCCTTGCTGTAGCCATAGATTGAAATGTTATGGAGCTGATGTATGATAAGGGTTTTCTTTTCAAACTAGTTAATTGTGGTGACTCCATTAGGCATTAAGGCACCATTTCATATATTTTTAGTAAGGGAAACCAAAACTTCTTGGATCTCAATTTAAGTAAATGTTTTTAGTTTATTTCTCTTTCATTTAATTGACTATTGACATGGTTTGTAGTTAGGGATTGAAGGTTCTCTTATTTGTGTTTCTTGAACACATTACTATGTATCATTAATTTACTAGTTCCCTCCTTGTGTTATTATGCCTAAGTTTCCCCTTTAGGACACATTGCAATGTTTATTATGGGTGGGGATGCTAGGTAAACAACTTAGGTGAACTAAATACAAATAAAGTGCCATGAATTGTTGTGACGCTCCATTTGCTGCCAAAGGACAGAAGCAAAACCCCAAAAGAGAAAAGTGTTGAACTTTATTGGCTTATTGCAACAAACTGACCCTCATAGTTGAAGAGCTTTACTTGGCGTTTGCAGTTGTAAGTGACCCTTTATCAAGAAATATGATGCAAGCTTTTATATTTGAAATTTTCAGGGTTATAGAGTGGTAACTGGAATGGTGGCTCGGCCATGGTTTCTGATGGAGATTTGCTCAAAACAAGAGATAATAAATATAGTGACTGATGCAAATACGGAAACCACAAAGATAGGTCTGTTTTCTTGTCTCTATGTGTATAATTATTGTTAAATCATCACATTGCCTTGTATGCTGCTGTAATCAATTATAAGAGCTGTTCTATGATGGTTTGCTTAAGTTTGGAATTATAAGAATTAAGCAAGATCAGTAATCTGTCATTGTTCCATTGTTGAAACCCATCCAATTAATGAAAACTAGTATTTGGGCTCTTGCCTGCGTAGATACTTGAATTATTTTTCTTATTTTAAGTTCATCTATACTTTCGGAATTTCTTAAACTCTAATTATGTTCATTATTTAATTTCTGGTTTGTTTTCGACATGGTGAGAAAAAATGATCACTCTTCTTTTAGAATCTTCGTTCCAAATACTTTTCCATCTTTTCAATTTCTATTTTTCAGGTATGGAAATTAGATATAAATGCTGCCAGTCAATCCACAAGGCCTTTGTGTCCTCAAGCAAACTTATCAATGATCCTGCTCTTGCTGGATCAGTGGCCAAGGTTAGAGCTATTTTTTTTCTTAAAATTGTTATGGCCGTGGTTAGATCTACGACACATGGATGTTTTGGTTGGATTTCCTAACCACTCTTAAGAGTAGGCACACCCAAATACATGATGTTTTGGTTGGATCTTACTTCTTTCTACGTGAATGAAGGAAAAACCACTTCATTGATAGTGAAAATTGGGGTTTCTTCCCTTGGGGGAAGGGGTCTGGAATTACCAACCAGTTGAATTGAGGTCATCAACTTCGGTGTTTTTGTTTGTTTGTTCGTTTGTTTTTTTTTGTTTTTTTTTCAATGACACAAACTTTTTCTCCCTTTGCAGTTGCAGGAGGCAGTAAGAAATGGTCCATATCTTGCTAGAAAGCATCTTGAAGTTCAACCCATCGTGAAGACAGCTGAGAGATTTTAGATATGTAGGCTGCTGCAGTAAAGCCACTTTCTTGCAAATCGGTATACAAGAATATTATGTATATCTCATCGGGTTGAGGATGACATAAAAATATAGGACCTTGTAAATATACCTAAGACATAAGACTTGTTCCTTTTGGTTGTCATGGGGCTATAGCTTCATAGATCTTGCTGTCAGACGAATTGCAAAGCTACCTTAATTTGAAAGTAAACTTGAAGTTTTTTCGCATATGCTGTGTACAAACTCAGCCATCGTCTCTTGTGGCTGTTCATTTCAATGAACGGCCTAAAATGTAGCAACAAATAAAGATAAAAAGGATTGTTGGGATGGCCGAACCATCCTTTTGGCTAAAGAGAGTGATTTGAAGTTACTTCAAATCAGCCATCGAAGGTGGTCCAAATAAAATGCATTGCACCCGATGCAATATCCGGATCACAATACGCTTAAAATGCATTGCACCCGATGCAATATCCGGATCTCAATACGCTTTGTTGCATTCAGATGGAGCATGAGACTCATCTCGACCTTAACTCAGTGTCTTTTTTAGCATCTCATCTCAACCTTAATTTGGTATCTTAGCTTCTTATCTCAACATTAACTCGGTTTTAAATATAACCCATAAATCGTTGGCAATATGTGATGGAGTATGCTCTCTAATCATTTGAGGAGAGCTACACATACTTTCAAGTGCTCATTAATTGGAAGGCTTCAAAACGTCTATTTTCGGTTGATGTTACTTTAGAGAAAACTTATGTTACCTTGTTCGCATCTCAACTTGCTGTTACACATAGATGTTCGGACTCGTTTCTTGAAGAGGATGCTCTCACTATGATCACTGCCATTAATAATCCTATGAGGGACCCTTTGGTATTTAAAGATTGGTACTATTTTAGTGTTGTGAATGATATTCTTTCTTCTTTTTTCTTCTCTTCAAAGTTGGAAGGACCCTTTGGTATTTTAAAGATTGGAACTATTCTAGTGTTGTGAATGATATTTTAGTTTCTCGTTGCGCCAATTTTAGGGCATATTGGTTTGCTAAGTGGGCTGCTTCTTAACATTGTATTTGTAAGTATTCTCAAAAGATCTTTCATTTTCTCTTCCATTTAAATTAAGAGTGAGAATGATCTGTCCTCATAACATTTTCCCGCATTTGATTTTTTTTTTTTTTAAAAAAAAGTGCTCATTTTTTACTTGATAGTGAAAATCAATGTAGCTAATGTATTCGACAGCTCCTTATATAATAGATAAAATAATAAATAAAAGTACATGTTCCGTAATTAGTTAAAAAATACTTTAAAAATATGTGTAACATTATTTTTTTTTATTGTAGTCATAAGAAAAGGAAATTCCTAGGAGGGAGCCCACTCTTGAGGTGCTTACCCAACAAAAAAAGCCCAAAGGGCGAAAGCGGAATTTCGGTCCACTTTCACCGAGTCTCCTTCCCTGTGGCTGTGGATAAAGAGCCGAAGAGAGAAAGGAAGAGCTGAATCTTGGAGAGAGAGAGAGAGAGAGATGGCAAGCCTATCATTATCTTGTTTGGCCCTCCCTTCAAAGCTGAGAAATTCTCTTTCCCTTGGTGTCCCTTCTTCTTCTTCTTCTTCTTCTTCAGTTTCTTGTTCTTCTTGTTCTTCTTCTTCTTCAACTCAGTCGAGGTCACTCAGCTTCTCCACTAGCCTCTCACACAATGTGTTCTCCAAAGGTAAATGAAGTATTCAAAGTTTTTTCTTTCTCTCTCTGAAATTGCATTTTATCCATTTTCTTTTTTACTGTGCGATTTTTTTCTTCCCTTAATGAACTCCCCCGTTTGGTTGCTGAGAAAAATAAGAAAGAAATCCACAATACCGAAAGTCCAGAAAAAAGAATTAGAATTTTACGTTAAATGTTGTTACTTTCGATAATCGAAAAAAAAAACCCGGTTGAATCAAGCATAGTTGACTACAGTTTTTTTTTTGTTTTTTTTTTCCTCAAAGAACTGCAATTCCTTGTTCATGCCTTTTCTCAAAGCCCCAACTTGGCGGAATGAAATGTAAGAAGATTTTGGATTTTGGGTTTTGAGAATTTCAGGGCATTTATCCATGAGCACGACGCAAAGGCCAAGTCGCCATTTTGTTGTGTGTGAGGCGGCTCCTACGAAAAAAGCGGATTCCGCTGCAAAGAGGACGCGTCAAGCTGAGAAAAGGCGCATCTACAACAAAGCCCGGAAATCTGAAATCAAGACCCGGATGAAGAAGGTATACATTACTGAAAAGTTGTGTATAAATTCATAGGTTTTTGGTCTAATTTCTATTCTTTTGTCCAACTTTTTTTTTCATGGTGTTGTATTGAATGCTATCAAGATGTTGTACTGTTGTAGGGTGTGAAACTTTGTGAAGAAACTATGTTTGGTTCTATTTATTTATTTTTTGATAAGTAAAAATGATCCGGATAAAAGGAAATAATAAATAGAACCAAACATTATTTCCTTTTATCCGGATCATTACTTATCAAAAAAATGATCCGGATAAAAGGAAATAATGTTTGGTTCTATTTATATTGTAGGATTTCTCAGTTTGTCTGGTTTTAGGATGGTTTTTGTGTCCAGTAAAGGCTTATTGCTACAGTTGTGATATAATTATTTAGGGGAAACTTACTTATCAAAAAAAAATTATTTAGGGGAAACTTACTTGCCCAAAAGTATTAGAGTTTCTGTAATCATAAGCTCGTGAAAAAGAGGCATTAGTGTTGGATTATATGGACTCCTCTAACACTTATGTCCATTGGAATCTGAGTTTCTTTAGCGCAGTCCTGAATTGGGAGCTAGAGTCCCTTGTTGCTTTCCTCGATATATTGTACTCTTCAAAACCCCATTCAGGAGCGTCAGATAAAATGTTGTGGAACCCTATAATGTAATAATGGCTTTGAAGTGAAGAGCAATCATTACATTCTAGAGAGTCTTGTTTATTTCCTTGGAAGAGCGTATGGAAGGTGAAGGCTCCACCTCAAATTGCTTTCTTCACTAGGACGGGCAGCTTTGGGCAAAATCCTCACGATTGATAACCTTAGGAGGTGGTGTCTTACCCTTGTGAATTGGTCTCCTTAAATCACCTTCTCATCCATTGTGAGTTTACTAGCGAGATCTGGCACTTGGTTCTCGTCTTATTTGGAGTTTCATGAGTCATGCTTAGGAATATCTTTGAGATGCTTCATTTTTTTTTTAATTTTTTTTTTTTTTTTTATGTCGGGGAACCTCTCTAAGGCAGGGCCCTTTGGACTCACCCCTGCAGATTAAACCCCGGTCCTGTGCTCTGCACCCTTGGAAGTTTCCCTACACGGAACTGGTTAAATCGCTGGCTTTTCACCAGGGGGTGTGGCTTCAAGGAATTGTTTGCACCCATGATGTGTTGTACCTTGGACCTTGAAGGGAACAAACCCCTAGACCAAGGCCTCCACCACACTCAAGGGTGGGAACATTCCTAAGATGCCATAAGAAAGTTATCCCCGCATTACTACTGTGGATCATTTAGAGAGAGAAATCGGCGCCTTTTTGAGGATGCCAAGTCTAATGTGCTACGACTAAAATCCTCCTTTCTAATATCTCTTTTAGATAGGGCTGTAGCTTATGTTCCTAATTTGTCTTCCTCTAATCCTGTAGATCTTCTTAATTTTTTAGATTTTGGACATCAATAGGTGGTTACTTCTCTTGTATACTTTTAGCGCATGAGGGCTTTGCCTCTTCTTCTAATAAATTATTCATAAAAAAATTGTGTATGAGATCATTGTCATTGGTTGGTTATCGGCGCTCAAATATGGCCATGAAGGGATCTCTCTTCCTTCTTGCCCTCTTAATTTTTGATAGGGTCAGTTTAGTATTTTATTCAATAACAAAATTAAAGAGAAAATGGAAGTTTACTTTTGTTTTCCATATATTGGATGTAATCTTTTTGGAATAAAACTATAATGTTGTTGCCTGCCTGTTTTATAAAATGTATCTTCTACTATGATAATAAGGTCTAATCGACCAGAGAAAGGCAGAAATTTGGATGATGTTCTCATAATGATCTATCAAAAACTTGTGATAAAGGTGATAAATTGTTTCTTAGATGTTCCTGATGGTTATGAAATATATTTGAACTTTTCCAGGTTTTGGAAGCTCTGGATGTGCTCAAGAAGAAACCTGATGCACAAGCTGAAGAAGTGCTTCAAATTGAGAAACTAATTGCAGAGGCATATTCAGTTATAGACAAGGCGGTGAAAGTGGGAACACTGCACAGGAACACCGGAGCACGCAGGAAGTCTCGGCTTGCCCGGAGAAAGAAGACTGTGGAGATTCACCATGGCTGGTATTCTCCAATCCCAGCACCTGCTGTAAATGCAGCGTAGAACACCCTCTGCACCCATGTGAAAATTTATGTAATCTTGTGTTGAAGTTCCTTAATGAAGAGTTCTATGAACCCATCATTCATAATTTTAAGGATTCTGAGAACTCGATGTAGATTAGTTACAGTTCTACCTTAATGCTTTTGTTACTAAAGCTGATATCTTCTTGTAATCTAGAACATCATTGCTTAGTTGAGCTTAAAAAGGTATATTGCTTAATCTTGCTGATTAGGGTTTATTTATCGCACCTCGCATGCAAATGAATCAGCAAGTGCATCCTCTTCGCAGCATTCTAGTTCAAAGTTGCCAAGCAAGCAAAGTTCTAGGCAGCATTGAATTTACTTTGGTTGTAACTTTCCATAAAATTGAGACTTTTGAAGCTTAATTTGTATTATAAAAGTATAAAGTATCTATGTTCAAATTATATAACGCTTTGTATTAACTTGTGAATGTAATTTCTGAACACGATTGGCAAAAAGAACTCATGAATTCCTTCACCTCCATTAAACTGGGTTAGAAGAATTTTCTCTAACCTAATCTATAATAATGATACGTGTCTCTTAACATGTGAGAAACACATGGTTTTTTATTTTATTTCAAGTTTGTTTCTACTATTAAAAAATGGACAAAATTTTTCTTCAAACTAGGTTGTAGGAATTTCCTTCAACCTAATCTATAAAAGTGACATATGTCCATGAACATGTGAGATGCACATGTTTTTTTAATAGTAGGGACAAAGTTGAAATAAATTCTATTAAAAACATGTGCATCTCACATGTTATTAAAAAAAATAACACATGTCACTTTTATAGATTAAGTTGAAGGAAATTTCTCCAACTGAGTTTGGAGGAAAACTTTGTCCGTAAAAAATTATGTGTTTCTCATATGTTAAGAGACACATGTCATTATTATATATTAGGTTGGAGGAACTAGTTTGGATAGAAACTCTTGTCCATTTCTCATGACCTATAAAAGCCAATCCTTTCATATTAAAGTCAAGAAAGTTTTAAATTTAAACTAAATTTTATGTGAAACTTTTAGTAAAATTTTTGCATTTATTTTTCTTTCCTTCTTAGTTTTTAACTATTTTAGACCCATTTTCTAGAACTTCTTATAATGATTTTTAAGAATATTGGGCATTTATTAAAAACATTTACATGCTCTCTTGTGCTGTAATTATGTTTTGTATTAAATTACTTGCGGGCAGAGAGACAGAGGGGCATAAAAAGACAAGGTTGAGATTTTCTGAAAACTTTTCCTCTCCTCTCTCGAACTAAACAGAATTCCATCAAGAATCCTAAAGAAAGGGACAATTTGAGAGAGAGAGAGAGAGAGACAGAGAGATGGGAATCTCAATGATTGACGTACTTTCTTCATGCTTGGTTCTTCCTTGGGAGCAAAGAAATCCATTTGTCAGAGGCCCTTGTTCTTTTTCTTCTCAGTCAAATTTCGCCACTTTCAGGACCCTCAGCTTCTCTAGTAACCTCTCCAAAGGTAATGTAAACCCACTAACCCATTTCTCTCTTTCTCTCTCTCTCTCAACATCGCACCTTCCCCTGCCTTTACCATATGTTATTATATATATGGTAAACATTTGTGTTTGGCTGTTGAGAAACTCGAAAAGAAAGAGGACCTACAATCTTTTTGTATACCTTCTCCTCCCCCCCCCCCCCCCCCCCCCCCCCCCCTTTTTCTTGTATTTCTCAAGAACCAAAACAGAAAGTAAGCAGTGTGGACCTGTTATAATTTTTTATTTGGGTTATGGGTCAATGAAAAGTATTGTATTTCTACCTTTTCCCAGCGATCAAACATAGCCGAATGCTTTTGTGAATCTTGAGTACCTGGTTTGTCAAATTTTAGGCTGTTTGTCAATGAGCACTCTGCAGAGGCCAAATCGTCATTCTGTTGTCTGCATGGCGAAGAAACGTGCTTCAAGCACTGATAAGAAAAAGGTACCACTTTGGCAAATTGATTTTCACATATTTTTTGAGTTTACTCCTTTGGTTTTCATCGCATTTGTTTATTTTTTAGTTGGATGTCCCATGTTGTCAGTATGTAGTTTGTTTAACTTTATACGAAATAAGGAAATAGTGTATAGGAAGTAATTATCATCATCATCATCATCTTCACTGATTTGGGTAATATGAAATCATGAAGTTTTGCATGAGTTTTTCAAGTTCTCATTGTGCATTTGGTTTCCCGGAAAGCAAAAACAATAAAACATCGTTTAATCTCAAATGATTTCAACTGCAGGAGCAGAAAGTAAGCAGGAAGGAAGTAAGTAGAAAAAAGGGTGGTAAATCGAAGAGGAAGAGTAGGGGGAGGGGGAAGGGGAGGAAGAAGAATTCCTATAGAATTGTCAGGCTTGTCTCAGCTGCTGGCACCGGGTTTTTCTATGCCAAGAAGAAGAGCAGGAGGATTATCGATAAGCTTCTGCTAATGAAATATGATCCTTGTGTAAAGCGTCATGTCCTGTTTGAAGAAAGTGAAGTGAAGTGAGTGAAACTTCCATCTTCCTGTTTTCATGCACTTTTTGCAGATTGATTAATATGATAGATCTACCTGCTTGAATCAAGTTTCTCTGGGTCAATCTGACTACTACTATTCTTGTAACAATTTGTACATTGATTTCTCAGGCTTGGAAGGCAAAAAAAAAAAAAAAAAAAAAACTAGAAGAACTCTTGGAATCCTTTCTTCTGGTAAATCTTGGCTAAAGCTACAAGCACTAGTTACTGCTCTTTCAAGACTTCTGGGATCTAGTTGAAGGAGGGTACTGTGATGAAACTGCTAGTCTGGAAGAGTTGACAACTTTGACTGCAGCAAAGAAGATTGTTGGACGACAATTCAAGTTAAATATAAAACTAAATAAAATTTACGTTAACAAAGTAAACTTTAATGCTCTTTTTGTTGGGGTATGAGAAACCTTTTGCTTTTGGTTCATTTTTGTTATATTCTTCAATTAGAAGTTTGACTACCAAAGCCCTACATTCCTTAGTGAAAGGAAACAGCAGCCAATGCTAGACATGTAATCATAGTTTTTTCATATCTTTTTTGGCATACCAACTTGACATGCTAAATAATATTGTTTTTATGAATTACAAATTATTCTTCCTAGCAGCAATTGCCATCTAAAAATAAGCTGGAAATTAAAAGTAGTTTGACTGAATGCTGTAGAAGCATTGAAACACAAACTTCAACTAGAGGCAATGAGTTGAGGCAATGAGGATGAAGCGATCGAGTCATTGATTTGTTTGGAAAATTTTGTTGCTTTGATGGTTAACTGTGCTTACATGCTTTCAATTTACTTGCTGGTTGCTATTAGTATTGTCAACTAGTATATGAAATTCATTGTTGAACATAGATAAGTGACAGTAATAAAATCTGTTAGAATATTAATTAAATGATTAAATTTATTCTTTTCTATTAACTTAAATTTTTGGAATAAGTACAGTAATTTAACATAGTATTAGAGCAGGAATTATGAGTTTGAACTATGTCTCCGTAATTCACTTTTCATTTCAATTAAATATTTTATCTGTTGGATCCTACTTATTAAGGAAAAGTTTGTGTATCAAAGTAAACTAAATTAAACAATCCAAAACAGTCATAAAATGTTAATAATACACATGGTTTGGTGGATAGCTTTTCATAATATTTGCTATATATGCCGTATTTTTAAGTTTAACAATTAACATAATTAAGGTGGAAGAAATTGAAAGAATTTTATATATATATATATACATATATATATTAAAGTTACAATTCAAATTAAACTTGAAAATAGACTTACACAGAACAATATTAAAAAGGAAAATCTCTAACAATTACAAACAATATTATATAACAATAGTAGACAAACAAACCAAACAATCAAAGAACTCTGAGTCAAATTACTCTTCAAATTTGAATTGGCTCTGAGTCAGATAGGAAGGGAAAAATTTTCATTACTTCGATTGAGGTCGACCCCCACCTTGCATACATTGGAGCTTGCTGCAAAAGCCCTTCATGAGTACAATATCATAACCGTCAAAAATCAGGAGAGAAAGCGTTCTACTTCTTGAATGGCTTTAATGCTTATATTCTGTCTTTTGATCCATATTTTTGTGTCCTAATCTTCCATTACCCAAAGTTGCATAAAACTCACTTCCATGCAAAGCATCACAATGTGGTCACTGTAGTCCATAGCTTGATATACTTGAAATAATGTTTCTTGCACAGAGGTGAAGGGAGATAAAATATTTCCCAACCCTCCGTATCTGCAAAAAAGGCGAAGAACTCATTGTTTACTTGAAATAATGTTTCTGTTACTTTGCCACGTCATACCCAATAAAAACACGATACGTATTATTATTAATTTTTTACTTTCAAAAATAACAATTATGATTTTTCACATCATTTTATGACTCCAGTTAAGATTGCACATTAGCCCCCACTCCACGTCATACTGCTACAGTAAATTAACATAATATTGCTACAATAAATTAACCTAATTTCTTATATCCCCAAAATTTTACCTTGTGCGTAACCCTCTCTCATCTTCATCTTCCTCAGCTACTTCACAAAATGCGACCGTCAAATTCTCGCAAAATGCTCCCAAATCGTAGCGAGAAAGATGAAAATGAGTGAGGGTTATGCACTGAGTAAAATTTCAGGGATAGAAGAGATTAAGTTAATTTACTGTAGTAGTATGACGTGACAAAGCAACGGATTTTGTTAAGTTACTTAACGGAAATTGATTTTAAGGAGTAAACTGTTATTTTAGCCCACCCTGAGGACTTATCAATTATTTTTTATACCACATGGAGTGATTTGTAATTTAAGCCATCTACAGGAACCTATAAATTATTTTTTATACCACAAGGAGTGATTTGTAATTTAGGCTAACCATATGGACCAATTTTGCATTTATCCCTATTTATATATAAAAAAATACATGAAACGATGTCGCTTTTGTGTTTATGTATATATATATGAAAATTTAGAAATGATGTCATATGTAGTATGGTATTATCATATTACCATATAAACAATGTCGTTTTAGTTTTTTTTTTTTTTTTCTTAATATCTTTTGTTTTCTAATATCAAAATAAAAATATTAACAAATAACCCAAAACACAAAAATATTCAAAACTTTTTTTACTTTTATGTCACATCATAACACTTTTAAGCTTAAAAAAAAAAAAAAAATCCCCCAAAATGTGTTTCCACAAAGTAATGATAAGCTATCAAATGAATAATATTTTCTCCTCCAACAATGGGTATACGTTGTATGAGCAATATTTCCTCCTCTCATGTAACAATGGGTTCTAATTTATGATCATTCATATAAAAAGAGGGAGTACTATTTTCGAAATAGTGAACAAGTTTCATTGTAAAAAATGGTCGGAAAGTGGTCAGGTTGGATAATAATAGTTGCCTACCAAAGGCTGGCCAAATGAACTTCTACCTGGAAACCACATTTATTATAAGGGTGTGTTTGGTAAAACAGTCTGTAGTGCAGGACTGGTTGCATTATTGATAATTACTTAAAGGGATTACAATAGGCACCTAATCACTTGAGCCAACCTGATTAAAGATTATGGATATCATTCTGGCACTCTCTCTTAATTGTAGTCATAGTTTCAACATCATTTAGAATCTTCAATAAATATATATTAAATAAAATGCCAAGAGAGTAAAATTCCTGCATAGCTTCCAAATGCAAATACATGATCAATTGACAATGAAGCTTTTCAAGTAATAATATGATCTCTGTCATTTCTTAAGCATTAACCACTCAAGAATGTTTCACAAAGAGAGAGTTCACCAGGTGACCTTTCAAAGTTGGAGGAAGCATTACCAGCACCCTTCATTTTTTCCCCTTGTTCGCCTGCTTTCCTTCAACTTTATGTTCATGTCAATCACCAATATCTTGGTTCTTGGCTCTGGCACCATACCCTTCGATGTCATCTCACTGAAATAGCGCAAAGCATCTTGTATTCTTCCGTTGTCATAAAACCCATGAATCATAATGGTATAAGATCGCCGATCATGCCCCAACCCATTTCTCTCCATCTCCTCCCATGTATATCTTACTCTTTCCTGATCACCCCAATCCATATACAACTTCAAGATCAAATTGTGTGTGTCAGAAGTCATCTTGCACCCATTTCTCTGCATCCTCTCCAATAACACGGGAACTTCCTCTGGTTTCTTCAAGGTCTTGAGCAGGTAGTTACAAGTTATATCATTTGGCAAGCAACTTCCCTTCTTCTGTTCCATTTCATCTAAAAGCTCGTAAACCTTTTCCATTCTCCGGATCTTGCAGAGGTGCTTGATTAGCGAGTTGTAAGTTGTTGCATTTGGGGGATAACCTCGCTCCTTCATTTCCTTAAAAACTTCCAAAGCTTCAGGAATCCTCTTCTTGAAACAAAGCGCATCAATGATACAATTGCAGATCACCACATCCGGCTTTAAATCATTCTCCTGCATGGCTCGGAACAACTTGACCGCCGTTCCCAATTTCCCCTTCTTTGTCAGAGCGTTTATAAAAGTTCCATATGTAAACATGTCCGTCTTACATTTAGACGCAATTATTTCTTTCCAAAACCTTTTTGCCTCATATACATTCCCCAATATGCACCAACCGTTGAGAATGATATTCCAAGTCTTGACATCGCAACCAAACTCATTTCGCTTTGAATGAAATATAGTTTCCGCAACTTCCACATGCTTATACCTACATAACCACATCAAAAGCCTCTGAAACGCAATCAAATCACTCTCTAATCCAAACTGTTTCCTCTTATTGAATATATCAATTGCTTCCTCCACCTTATGAGCAGCCGCAAATCTATTAAGTAAAATCTCATATGTCTCGTTATTGACAAGTCCCTTTCTCTTTGACATTTTATCGAGCACTTGGATCATCTCCTCGAAACGCTGCAATTTCCCAAGAACATCAAGAATCTCATTGTAAACACCAGACCCAGGTGAGTATCCACTTCCTTCTTCTCCTTTTCTACAAACCCAGTTGAAAAATACATAAGCTGGTCTCCAATCCGAACGATGCCGCTGAAGCACACTCAGCACCAAGTCCTCGGTCAGCCCGAGCCCGCATAGATCGAGAGCTCGCTCAATCGCCTCCGCCGGCTTGTCCCTTCGAAACTTGAGGAGGTTTTGAACATAAATAGCTGATTGGTCATCTGGGTCTTGTCGAAACTCGGTGGGTTCATGAGAATCCGCAACTGAGTGCAGAAATCGAGTTGTTTCGGTTCTTCCTGGGAAATGAAATTGGGATCGTTTGGTGAAAGTTCCAGAGTTTGGGTTCTTTGGGCTATGAGAATTAAGAATGTTGGCAAGAGAAGATAGGGCTTTAAGTGAAATGGGATGATGAGAGCGATCCTTTCTGGCTTGGGTTTGGAATTTGAGTTTGAATTTCCGTTTGATGTTTTCCCGGGAAAATGTTATCAACCGTTGTGGGGAAAGCATGTTGGGCCTGTTCGAATGGGCGGTAATCACAGTCCTCTAATATTAAAAACATTTCGGAACGTTATATGAATCAAGCTCTCTATTTTTGACAAATTCCTTTGTGACTTTCTTTTTCATTTTCCTTTTGCAGTTGATTTCAGTCACTGCAGTGGATAGTGCTTTGTTCTCATTGCTATATTGTCATTGATTTTGAGTTCTTTCTGACTCGAGCACTTACGAGAAATGCATGGCTATTTTGTTTGCTAATTCCAAGAAAACAAATTGATTTTCCTATCCTTTTCTTTTGTTAGTTTTATGAAACAACACAATTGAACTTGGGATTATTGAAAATTTCTGTCTTGGATGGAATCTCGCTATTTGTTCGCATATTTTTGTTCTGCCTCAATTGAAAGTTTTGATTTCTCTCGTGTTAACCAATTGTGATTTTGATAGGTATTCAAAGTAATTTCGTATATGCAAGAAACGGTAGTTATATATATATATATATATGAACTTGGATTTACATAAATTTGAAAGAGTTCATCGGGAATGCTCTAACTACCAATAAATTTGTAATATTTTCCCATTTTGTAATGTTTTCCTCCATCTGCAGTTCTGCACTATTTGGACTAGTCAAATTTTAGTTTTACCTAATAAGAAACAAATGCGAAACTTAGACCTTTATAATCCACCAACTTTAAGTTGGCTAATTGTCTTCACTGACGTGTTAGAAAATCCCATCGGAAAATTAAACAAAATTATAAAAGCGCTCACCTCGTACCTTGGGACTGAAACCAAGAGCTACAAAATGGTCAAAAATTATTTTCAGATCTTTCAAAATATAAGATCAGGATCAACTCATAAGCACTAATGCTTCTCAGTTTCCACTTCCCCAGTTTTGCCTCAAGCTCCCAACGTAAAAGATTGCATGTTAAATTGATTTGCCTTTGAGTTTATGCTCTCTTGAAGACAACGGCTTTGAATCGAGATCTGCTCCAATTTCTGCCTTATCTCAAAGATGATGCATCATGTTCTACATAATTGGCCATTTATGCTCATGTTTCCAAAGCTTTGCAGCCGGGCCCATTGTCGCGGCATCAATGAAGTCTAACGCACAAGCACGTAGGAGTAAGTGAAACTGATAAAATAAAAAGGAAAGGAAAACAACAGCAATAAAAGTTCCAATATATCTGCAAGCTTGGGAGGAGAACTACGCACAAAATTTTACAACAACGAACATGGGAATGCAGATAGTTTTCGATACAGGGAAACTTGGTAAAGATTTAAGGGGGATGGATCCCTCTGCAACTTAAATAATGCAACACAAAAAGCATGAGATGCGAACGACTTAATTCTCGAAACATAGCCAACCATCTTTACATCGCAACATCCGGGTCCAATCTTCTCTGAATAGCAGCTGCAGCCTATAATATAATGGAGGTAAGTGAATAGATTGATTCAAAATTATTGGAAATTACAGAGCAGGGACAAATCAAGTTCACTATACTGACCTCAAAGTTTCCAATTTTGTACTGGTAGGCCATCTCCTCCCTGAGCTGTGCTTGCTCTTTCATTGCTTGTGCCTGGGAATTCAAATGGACATGGAAGTTGGAAAACATTGCCATAAATTGATGGGTTCAATATTCAATGAATAAATTGAAATTTGGGTGATTAAGTGGAAACTAACCATTCCACTCTGCATAGACCGTTTTAAAGTTTCCACTTCTTCTTCCTTGTGCTTTTCACGTTCACGCAGAAGTTCTTGCCTGAAAAGCAGAACAAATTAGGGAGTAAAACCAAGAACATGCTGGTAACAATAGTCTGGTCAACCAACTAATCTTCACTTGCAATTTAAAAAAACCAATCCAAGCACCAGCGGCGTTATCTATATGTATATATATATACACACACACACACTTCAAGCAAAATAGCTAAATGTCCAAATCCCAAAAATTATATTATGGGAACTGAAATATCCAAATGGCTGCAATCAGATAATGAATGAAGTCTATAACTTATAATTTAAACTTCTCTTAGTTTGAATCACCCAAGTAAACTTTGTAAAAGGTTAACAAGTGTGGCTCCTTTCACAAATATCAAGAGAATTCCCCCCTGGTGGTCGTCAAACATGCAAAGTTTCTAATAATTAGCGACACCAATGGTTCCTGATATAGTGAGATTAATGGCATTCATTAGGAATAGCAGATCTTCTATCCTTTTTTGGTAAGTAAAAAAGATTCTAGAAAGATCTTCTATCTTAAAGCTAACTAATCTGCGCATTAGTCTTATTAGCCACAGTTGCCACTTAAGACTATCAATACAAGGTTCCAAATCTTGGCAAATTCAAGATAGGTAAAAGTGGAGGCGAAACAAGCAAATAAAAATGTGAATTTGAATAGTAAAGTCTTGATTCACTCAAAACTATCCTTACATGGGACAACAAACATTTTCCATATGCACACAACGAATTCTTGTATGTATATATCCAATACGAGGGACTTCGGCATCATCAACTAGTTGAGATATATAACTGGGGATTAAATATAACTATATATATAGTATTACATATGTTATTGTCCTTAAACAGGTATAATGTAACCATGTAAGCCTCAAAGCATAAAATAGTTTGGGGAAATTACATATTCCCCCAGAGTTTGAGGTTGGTAACAAATTGAACCCTGAGTTTCGAACTATTTCAGTTAAGACCTTGAACATCCACAAAACAAAGTCGTTTAACACCATTCTCCCAATCCCCCAGCACCAATCACCACCGAACCACAACCTAGAACATCTTAAACCTGTCAATTTCCTCAAACACACACCACCACTCCCCATCATTGGCCCAAAAAACACCCACGCCAACACTGACAGGCATAAAACAAACTAAAATGCTACCAAAACTCACAAACAAAGACAATAGGCCCAAAACAATCATCCAAATCTAAGGATTCTATGATATGCGCCAAACTGATCAAAGGATCCTACAATCTTAAAGGATCCTACAGAGTAACAAGTCGCTCTAAAAACAGATGTACATCAATGAAAAGAACTGTATCAATCAACAAGGAAACTGAGAAATGGTAAAAAAAACTGTTCCTTTCTTCATCAATTCAAATGAAAAAAACAGTTTTCAATGCAAATCATAACACTGCTAGAGCTGC